>NC_142794.1:90042257-90342257 GCF_049724085.1 Artemia sp. Qi Xiang Cuo | reverse complement strand
TTGTAGTTCGAAATGTATTGTTGCTAAAAATACGATTAAATATTAAAATATTTGGTGTGACACAAACAAACAATTAAAAAAAATAACTCTAATACACACACACAAAAAATCATCACCAAAATCACAATAAAAAACAAAATCTATAAAATACACACACAAAAAATAATACACACAAACACAATCTTACACACACACAAACAAAAATACATAAACAAACAAAATAACATACACACAAAAAAACAAAAACAAACACAAAATTATACACACACAAAAAATCTTACACACAAAAAAAAACTTACACACAAACAAAAACTTACACACACACACACACAAAAAAAAAGTTACACACACAAAAACTTACAAATACACACAAAACTTACACACACACACACAAAAAAACTTACACACACAAAAAAACTTACACACACAAAAAAACTTACACACAAAAAAAAAATTACACACACACATAAAAACTTAAACACACAAAAAAATATACACACACACACACACAAAAACTTACACACACACAAAAACTTACACATACACACAAAAATTACACACAAACACAAAAAAAACTTAGACACACAAAAAAACTTACACACACAAAAAAACTTACACACACACACACACACTTACACACACACAAAAACTTACACACACAAAAATACTTACACAAAAAAATATTTACAAGAAATATATTTTAATATTTTAATCTTATTTTTAGAAACAATAAATTTTGAAATAAAAAAACTTACACACACAAAAAAACTTACACACACATAAAAACTTACACACACAAAAAAACTTACACACACACAAAAACAAAAACTTTTGTGTTTGTGCGTGTAAGTTTTGTGTGGGTGTAAGTTTTTGTGTGTGTATAAGTTTTTGTTTATGTGTAAGATATTGTGTTTATGTGTGTGTGTTTGTTATTTTGTTTGTGTTTGTAAGTATTTTTGTTTGTGTTTTCAATTTTGTTTTTTTGTATTAGTTTTTGTGTGTGTGTGTCAGTTTTTTTGTTTGTGTAAGTTTTTGTGTGTGTGTGTGTAAGTTTTTGTGTGTGTGTAATAATGATCTTTAGTGTATGATTTTGTGTGTGTGTGTGTGTAATTTTTTGTGTTTTTGTATTGTTTTGTTTTTGTATTTTTTATATTGTTTTTGTTAGTTAGTGTGTTTTTTTGTGTGTGTGTGTAAGTTTTTTTGTTTTTTTATTTTTTTTTTTGTTTGTAAGTTTTTTTTTTTGTGTCATATTGTGTTTTAGTTTATGTTTTTGTTTGTGTGGGTGTTAGTAATTTTTTTTGTGTGTTTTATTTTTTTTTTGTGTTTTTTTAATTTTTTGAGTTTTTGTATTTTTTGTGTGTGTGTGTGTAATTTTTTTTTTGTGTTTATGTTTTTTTGTTTGTTTTTTAATTTTTTTCTTTGTTTAATTTTTTTTATGCGTTTTAGTTTTTGTGTGTTTGTGTGTAAGTTTTATTGTGTGTTTTATTTTTTGTTTGTGTATGTGTAAGTTTTTTTGTGTGTGTGTAAGTTTTTGTGTGTGTGTAATTTTTTTTGTGAGTTTAAGTTTTTTTTTGTATGTTTGTGTAAGTTTTTTTTGTGTGTTTATGTTTTTTTTTGTGTATTTGTAAGTTTTTGTGTGTGTTAGTTTTTGTGTGTGTGTGTGTGTAAGTTTTTGTGTGTGTGTAAGTTTTTTTGTGTGTGTGTAAGGTTTTGTGTGTGTGTAAGTTTTTGTGTGCGTGTAAGATTTTGTGTGTGCACACACACACACAAACCCAAAATCTCACAAGACATTTTACACACACACAAAACTTACACACACACACAAAAACTAAAAAGAACACAAACACATACACACACACACACACAAAAAAATACACACACACAAAAACTTTCAAATACACAAAACATCTTACACACACAAAAACTTACACACACACACACACACAAAATCGGACGCGCACACAAAAACATACACACACACAAAAACATACACATACACAAAAACATACCCACATAAACAAACCAGTTTTTGTGTTTTTGTGTGTTTAAGTTTTTTTGTTTTTGCATGTGTTTAGGTGGTTTTAAGTGGGTTTTTGTTTGTAAGTTTTTTTGTACGTATGTGGAAGTTTTTGTGTGTGTGTAACTTGATTTTTTTATATGTTGTTATGTGATAAATGATCGTATAATTATTTACTATGTATTTATATTTAATATTTTAGTGTTGCATTTTTTGTGTGTGTGTGAGTAAGTTTTTGAGTGTTTGTGTAAGTTTTTTTGTGTGTTTTAGTTTTTGTGTGCGTGTAAGATTTTGTGTGTGTGTGTAAGTTTTTTGTGTATGTGTATTTTTGTGTGTGTGTGTTTTGTGTGTGTGTGTGTGTGTGTAAGTTTTTGTGTGTGTTAGTTTTTGTGTGTGTGTAGGTTTTTGTGTGTGTGTAAGTTTTTGTGTGTGTGTAAGTTTTTTTGTGTGTTTAAGTTTTTTTGTGTGTGTAAGTTTGTGTGTGTGTGTGTGTAAGTTTTGTGTGTATGTAAGTTTTGTGTGTGTAACTTTTTTTTGTGTGTGTGTAAGTTTTTTTGTGTGTAAGTTTTTGTGTGCGTGTAAGATTTTGTGTTTGTGTAAGTTTTTGTGTGTGTGTAGTTTTTGTGTGTATGTGTAAGTTTTTTTGTGTGTGTAAGTTTTTGTGGGTGTGTGTAAGTTTTTTTTTGTGTGTGTAATTTTTTGTGTGTGTGTAAGTGTGTAAACTTACACACACACACAAAAAAACTTAGACACACACAAAAACTTACTCACACACACACAAAAACATAAACACAAAAAAAAACTTACACACACAAAAAAACTTACACACACACAAAAACTTACACACACAAACACGCACACAAAAACTACAAAAACAAAAATAAAATTACACACACAAAAAAAACTAAAACAAAAAAAAAAAAAATAACACACACAAAAACAATAAAACACACAAAAAAACTTACACACACACACACACAAAATCTTAATCGCACAAGAAAAATTACTCACAAACAAACACTGACAAATACACACAAAAACTAACACACATAAAAAAACTTACACATACACACAGAAAAACTTACACACACAAAAAAACTAACACATACACACAACAAAAACATACACACACATATACACAAAAACTAACACGCACAAAAAAACTTACACACACACACAAAAAAAAACTTACACACACACAAAAAAATACAAAAAAAAAATACATACACTCACACACACACAAAAAATTACACTCAAAAAAAAACTTACACACATACACACAAAAAAACATACACACACACAAAAACTTACACACATACAAAAACATATACACACACACAAAAAAACTTACACACACACAAAACACTACACACACACAAAAACTTACACACACAAAAAACTTACACACACACAAAACTTACACACACACAACACTTACACACATACAAAACTTACACAGACACACACACAAAACTTACACACACACAAAAACTTACACACACAAAAAACACACACACATACACACACACACAAAAACTTACACACACAAAAACTATACACACACACAAACAAACACACACACACGGACACACAAGGCTTACACATGCACAGAAACTTGCACACACAAAAGAACTTGCACACACACAGACTACAAATACTTACACATGCACACACACAAAACTTACACACACACAAAAACTTACACACACACAAAAACTTACACATACACACAAAAAGCTCACACACACAAAAAAACTTACACACACACACACACAAAATCTTAAACGCACACAAAAACTTACACACAAACACACACACAAAAAATCTTACACACAAAAAACAACTTACACACACACAAAAACTTACACACACACAAGATCTTGCAAATACACACAAAAAAACTCAGACGCAAACAATAACTTGCACACACACACACACAAAAACTTACACGCACACAAAAACTTACACACACAAAAACTTAGACACACACACAAAAACTTACACACACAAAAACTTACACACACACACACACGAAAACTTACACACACACAAAAACTTACACATACACACAAAAAAACTTGCACACACAAAAAACTTACACACACACACAAACAAAATCTTACACGCACACAAAAACTTACACACACACAAAAACTTAAACACAAATACAAAAACTTACAAAAAAAAAAAACTTACACACACACACACAAAAACTTACACACACACAAAAACATAAACATACACACACAAAAACTCAAACAAACAAAAAAACTGACACACACACACACACACAAAATATTAAACGTACACAAAAACTTACACACAAACAAAAAAATACACACACACACACAAAAACTCACAATAAAACTAAATCATAAAGAATAAACAACACACAAAAAAATTAACGCACACAAAAACATACACACACACAAAAACTTACACACACACACAAAAACTTAAACACACAAAAAAACTTAAAAAAAAAAAAAATTAAACACACACACACACAAAATCTTACACTCACAAAAAAAAATACACACACACAAAAACTTACACACAAAAAGAGAAACATACAAACAAACAAAAAATTACACACACACACAAAAACTTAAACACGCACACAAAAAAAAACACATACACAAAAAAAAAATTACACAAACAAAAAAAATAAAACACACACACACACACACAAAATCTTACACGCACACAAAAACATACACTCACACAAAAACTTACACACACACAAAACTTACACACACAAACACAAAAGTTTTGTGTGTGTGTGTTTGTGTTAGTTTTTTTGTGTGTTTAAGTTTGTTGGTGTGCGTAAGCTTTTATGTGTTTGGAAGTTTGTATTCACGTATGTGTAAGTTTTTTTGTGTGTGTAACACATGTAGTGTAAATGAGATTATTTGATTTATAATAGAAAAAAAATTGATATATTAATTCTATTAAATGTTTGTGTGTTTAATAATTTTTGTGTGTGTGTGTAAGTTTTTTTGTGTGTTTGAGTTTTTGAGTGTGTGTGTAAGTTTTTTGTGTTTGTTAGTTTTTTTGTACGTCTAAGTTTTTGTGTGTGTGTGTGTAAGTTTTGTTGTGTATTTATTTTTTTTTTTGTTTAAGTTTTTGTGTGTGTGTGTGTGTGTATGTTTTTTTATGTGTATGTGTAAGTGTGTGAGTGCGGTCAAGTTTGTCTTTTCTTTTGAATGTTTTTTGTGTTTGGAAGTTTTTTTGTGTGTCTAAGTTTTTTTTTGTGTGTGTGTAATTTTTGTTTTTAGGTTGTAGTTTTTGTGTGTGTGTAAGTTTTTGTGTGTGGTGGTTATTAAGTTTTTTTGTGTTTGTATTTTAGTTTTTGTTTATGTGTAAGTTTTTGTGTGTGTGTAACTTTTTGTGTTTAAAAGTGTTTTGTTGATAAAAGTACGATTTATAATTGATAATATATTTATTGTTTTTATTTGTGTGTGTAAGTATTTTTGTGTGTGTATGTTTGTGTTTGTGTGTGTGTAATTTTTGTGTGTATGTGTATGTTTTTGTGTGTGTGTAAGTTTTTGTGTGTGTGTGTGTGTGTGTAAGTTTTTTTGTGTGTGTAAGTTTTTGTGTGTAAGTTTTTGTGTGTGTGTAAGTTTTTTTGTGTGTGTAAGGTTTTGTTTGTGTGTAAGTTTTTTTTTGTGTCTAAGTTTTTTTGTGTGTGTGTGTGTGAGTTTTGTGTGTATTAGTTATTTTTTTTTTGTGTGTAACTTTTTTTTTGTGTGTGTGTGTGTGTAAGTTTTTGTGTATGTGTGATTTTTATTTTGTGTGTAAGATTGTGTGTGTTTGTTAGTTTTTTTGTATGTGTAAGTTTTTGTTTGTGTGTATGTAAGTTTTTGTGTATGTGTTAGTTTTTGTGTGTGTGTAATTTTTTGTTTGTGTTTATGATGTTTTGTGCGTTTAAGATTTTGTGTGTTTGTAAGTTTTTTTGTGTGTGTTAGATTTTTTTTTTGTGTGTATGTTTTTTTTTTTTTTTTTTTTTGTTTTTGCTTGTTTAATTTTGAGTGGGTGTAATTTTTGTGTATGTGTAAGAGGGCGTTCTTTTTCAAGTTTTTTTGGAGTTCTTAGTTTTTTGTGTGTCTAAGTTTTTTTTTGTGTGTGTGTATTTTTTGTGTGTGTTCGGACTGGTTTGTTTTGTTTGAAGTTTTTGTGTGTGTGTGTGTGTGTATGTTTCTTGTGTGTTTGTTAGTTTGATTGTGTGTGTGGTTTGTGTGTGTGTGTGTGTGTGTGTGTAAGTTTTTTGTGTGTGTAAGTTTTTTTGTGTGTATGTGTAAGTTTTTGTGTGTGTGTGTATGTGTGTAAGTTTTTATGTGTGTGTAAGTTTTTATGTGTGTGTAAGTTTTTATGTGTGTGTAAGTTTTTGTGTGTGTGTAAGTTTTTGTAGTTCGAAATGTATTGTTGCTAAAAATACGATTAAATATGAAAATATTTGGTGTGACTCACAAAAAAAATAAAACAAACAAAAAAACTAAAAAACACACACAAAAACTAACACACACAAAAAAAATTAAAAAAACACAAAAAATTACACAAACACTAAAAATTACAAACACACAAAAACATACAAACACACAAAAAAATACACACACACAAAAAATAACATATACACACAAATAACTTAAAAGTACACAAAAACTTACAAACAAACAAAAACTTACACACACACAAAAAAATGATCGCACAAAAATACTTACACACACACACACACACACACAAAATCATTAACGAACACAAAAAAATAAACACACACACAAAAATAACACACACACAAACAAACACAAACAAACACAAAAAAACTAAAACCCACACAAAAACTTACACACATAAAAACTTACACACACATAAAAACTTACACACACAAAAAAACTTACACACACACACACACAAAAAACTCACACACACACAAAAAACTTAAACATAAACAAAAAACATAAAAACACACAAACAAAAAACTTAAACACAAAAAAAAAAATAAACACACAAAAAAAATTACACACACACACACAAAAACTTACACACACACAAAAACTTACACACACAAAAAAACTTACAAAAACAAATAGATAAAATAAAATTTTTTTCATTATTTAATATTTTTATTATCTACAAACATTATTTAAACAAAAAGACTTACACACACACAAAAACTTACACATACACACAAAAAAAAATACAAACACAAAAAAACTAACACACACACAAACACACAATCTTTTGTGTTTGTGCGTGTAAGTTTTGTGTGTGTGTAAGTTTGTGTGTGTGTAAGTTTTTGTGTGCGTGTAAGATTTGTGTGTGTGTGTGTGTGTTTGTGTAAGTTTTTTTTTTTTTTTTATTTTTTGTGTTTGTGTGTGTATGTTATTTAGTGTGTGCGTAAGTATGTGTTTTTGTGTGTAAGTTTTTTTTTGAGTGTGTAAGTTTTTGTGTGTGTCTAAGTTTTTGTGTGTGTGTAAGTTTTTGTGTTTGTGTTTGTTTTTGTTTGTGTTTTTATGTGTGTAAGTGTTAGTTTGTTTTTAAGTTTTTTGTGTGTATATGTTAGTTTTTGTGTGTGTTTAAGTTTTTGTGTGTGTGTGTGTTGTAAGTTTTTTTTGTTTGTATTTGTTTGTTTGTTTGTAAGTGTTTGTGTGTGTGTCATATTTTGTGTGCGTTTCAGAGTTTTTTTGTATGTGTGTGAGTAAGTTTTTTTGTGCGTGTAAGTTTTTTTGTGTGTATGTGTAATTTTTTGAGTGTGTGTAAGTTTTGTGTGTGTGTGTGTAAGTTTTTTTGTGTGTGTAAGTTTTTGTATGTGTGTGTAAATTTTTGTCTGTGTGTAAGTTTTTGTATGTGTTCGTGTAAGATTTTGTGTGTGTGTGTGTAAGTTTTTTTGTGTTTGTAAGTTTTTTTGTTTGTATGTGTAAGTTTTTGTGTGGGTGTTTTAGTTTTTGTGTGTGTGTGTAAGTTTTTTTGTGGGTGTAATATTTTGTGTGTGTGTGTGTAAGTTTTTTTTTGTTTGTAAGTTTTTTTGTGTGTATGTGTAAGTTTTTGTGTGTGTAAGTTTTGTGTGTGTGTGTGTGTTTTGTGTGTGTTTTGTGTGTGTGGTGTTTTGTGTGTGTGTGGTTTTGTGTGTGCGTGTAAGATTTTGTGTGTGCACACACACACACAAAATCTTACACTCACAAAAAAATATACACACACAAAATAAATTACACACACACACAAAAACTTAAACACACACAAAAAATTACACACACACACACACAAAAACTTACACACACACAAAAACTAACACATACACACAAAAAAACATACACACAAAAAAAAAACTTACACACACACACACACACACACAAAAAATTACACGCACACAAAAACTGACACACACACAAAAACTTACACACACACAAAAACATACACGCACACACAAAAAAGTTTTTGTTTGTGTGTGTGTGTAAGTTTTTGTGTGTGTTTAAGTTTTTATGTGTGTGTGTAACTTTTTATGTGTGTGTAAGTTTTTATGTGTGTGTGATTGTTTGATGTATTACCTTTGTTTTTTTAAACTTGATGTTTTTATAAATATTAGTTGTAAAAATGATATTATTTTTATATTAAATTTTTATGTTTGGTTAATGATTTTTGTGTGTGTGTGTAAGTTTTTGTGTGTGTGTAAGTTTTTGTGTGTGTGTAAGTGTTTTTGTGTGTAAGTTTTTGTTGTATATGTATTTGTGTGGGTGTGTGTGTTTTGTGTGTATGTGTATCTTTGTGTGTGTAAGTTTTTGTGTGTGTGTGTGTTTTTGTGTGTGTGTAAGTTTTTGTGTGTGTAGTTTTTGTGTGTGTGTAAGTTTTTGTGTGTGTGTAAGTTTTTTTGTGTGTGTAAGTTTGTGTGTGTGTTGTGTGTGTGTGTGTTTTGTGTGTATGTGTAAGTTTTTGTGTGTGTAACTTTTTTTTGTGTGTGTGTGTGTTTTTGTGTGTAAGTTTTTGTGTGCGTGTAAGATTTGTGTATGTGTAAGTTTTTTGTGTGTGTAAGTTTTGTGTGTGTATGTGTGTTTTTTTGTGTGTGTGTTTGTGTGTGTGTGTGTTTTTTGTGTGTGTAATTTTTTGTATGTGTGTAAGTGTGTAAACTTACACACACACACAAAAAAACTTAGACACACACAAAAACTTACTCAAACACACACAAAATCTTAAACAAACATAAAAAATTACACACACAAAAAAACTAACACACACAATAAAACTTACACACACACACACACACACACACAAACACACACAAACACAAATAATTACACACACAAAAAAAAACTTACACACACACACAAAAAAATAAAAAAAAACAAAATATAAAAAAAAAGAAAACTATCACACACACACAAACACACAAAAACAAACAAGAACACAAAAACAAACACAAACACAAAAACTTACACAAACACACAAAAACTTACACACACAAAAAAACTAACACACACACACAGAAAAACTTACACACTCAAAAAAAATGACACATACACACAACAAAAACTTACACACACACATACACACAAAATCTTACACGCACACAAAAACATACACACACACACAAAAAAAAACTAACACACACACAAAAAAATACACACAAAAAAAAATAACAAACACACACAAACAAAAAAATAAACAAAAAAAAAAACTAACACACACACAAAAACACAAAAATACACAAACACAAAAACTAACACACACACAAAAACACACACACACACAAAAAAAAACTTACACACACACAAAACTTAAAAACACACACACACAAAAACTTACACACACACAAAAACTTACACACACACACACAAACTTACACACACACAAAAACTTACACACATACGAAAACTTACACACAAACACACACACACAAAAACTTACAAACACATACAAAAACTTACACACACAAAAAAACTTACACACACACACACACACACACAAACTTACACACACAAAAAAACTTACACACATAAAAAAACTTACACACACACACACACACAAAAACTTACACAGACACAAAAACTAACACACACACACAAAAACTAACACACACAAAAAAACTTACACACACACACACAAAAAAAAACTTACACACACACACACACAAAAACACACACACATACACGAAAAAACAAAATTACGCACACAAAAAAACTTACACATACACACAAAAAATATTACACACACACAAAAATACATTATCTAACGCACACACACACAAAATCATAATTTCACACAAAAACATAATCACACGAAAAAACTTACACACACAATAAAAAACTGAATAGCACACACAAAATTTAATACACACACAAAAAAACATACACACACACACACACAAAATCTTTAGCGCACACAAAAACTTAGGAGCAAAAGCATACATACACACACACAAACAATTACACACACAAAAAAACTTACACACACACACACACAAAAACATACACACACAAAAACACAACCATAAAAACAGACAAACTAATCACAATAACAAATATACACACACACACACACAAACAAATAATAACACACAAAAACATACACACACACAAAAACATACAAACACACACACAAAATAAGGAAAATACACACAAAATAAAATACACGAAAAAAAAAAACTTACCAACATACACAAAAAAAATCTTACACGCACACAAAAACAAATACTAACAAACCACCTAAAACAAAAACACAAATAAATACACACACAAAAAAAAATACACACACACACACACAAAACAAACACGCACACAAAAACATACACATACACACACAAAAACTTACACAAAAAAAAAAAAATACAACACACACACACACAAAATCTTAAACGAACACAAAAACTTACACAAACACAAAAACTTACACACATAAAAAAACTTACACACAAAAAAAACTTACACACACAAAAACACACAAAAAAAAAAACTTACACACACACAAAAACTTACACATACACACAAAAAAACTTACACACATACAAAACTTACACACACACACACACAAAAACTTAAACACACAAAAAAACTTACACACACACACACACACAAACTTACACACACACAAAAAACAAACACACATACAAAAACAAACACACACACACACAAAAACTTACACACAAAAAAAAATTACACACACACACACAAAAGATTACAAAAAAAAAAAACTTACACACACAAAAAAAAACAAACACAAACACAAAAAATTAAACACATACTAAAACTTACACACACAAACACGCACACAAAAAATTAGACATACACAAAAATAATTACACACACAAAAAAACTTACACACACACACACACACACACAAACTTACAAACAAACAAATAATTACACACATACAAAAACTAACACACACACACACACACAAAATCTTACACACACACAAAAACTTACACACACACAAAAAAACTTACACACACACAAAAAAACTTACAAACGCACACACAAAAAAAAACATACACACACACAAAAACTTACACACACACAAAAAAACTTACACACACACACACACACACAAACTAATACACACACACAAAAACATGGCCATACACACAAAAAAACTTACACACACAAAAAAACTTAAAAGAACACACACACACACAAAAAAATAAATGCACAAACATACTTACACACACACAAAAACTTACACACACACACAAAAACTAACAAATACACAAAAAAAACCTTACACACACAAAAAAACTTAAACACACACACACACAAAATCTTACACGCACACACAAAAACTAACACACAGAAAAAAAATTAAACACACACACAAAAACTTACACACAAACACAAAATTACACACACACACAAAAACTTACACAAAAAAAAACTAACACAAAAAAAAAAAAAATCTTACACACACACAAAAACTTACACACACACACACACACAAAAAATAACACACACACAAAAACAAACACACACACACAAAAACTTACACACACACAAAAAAACTTACACATACACACACAAAAACTAACACACACAAAAAAACTTACACACACACACACAAAATATAACACTCACACAAAAAAATACACACACAAAAAATCTACAAAAACACAAAAACTTACAAACACAAAAAAACTTACACACACACACACACACAAAAACTAAAAAACACACAAAAACAAACACAAAAACACAAAACAACTTTCACAAACAAAAAAAATAACACAAACACACACACAAAATCTTACACGCACACAAAAACTTACACACACACAAAAACTTACACACACATACAAAAACTTACACACAAAAAAAACTTACACACACACACACACAAAAAAAAACTACACACACACAAAAACATACACATACACACAAAAAAACTTACACACACAAAAAAACTTACACACACACACACACAAAATATTACAAGCACAAAAAAAATTAAAAAAACAAAAAAAATTACACACACACACACACAAAATATTACACACACAAAAAAACTTACACAAACACACAAAAACAAAAAAAATAACGAACACAAACTAATACACACACACAAAATCATACACACACACACAAAAACTTAAAAATACACACAAAAAAACTCACACACACAAAAAAACTTAAACACACACAGACACAAAAACATAAACGCACAAACAAAATTACACACACACAAAACTACAAAACCAAACAAAATCAAAAACACAAAGAAACACTTATACACACACACAAAAACTCACACACACAAAAATACTTACACATACAAAAACAAAAAATTACACACACAAAAAAACTTACACACACACACACACACACAAAATCTTACACGCACACAAAAACTTACACACACACAAAAACTCAAACACACAAACAAAATTATACACACACACACAAAAGTTTTTTTTTGTGTGTGTGTGTAAGTTTTTTTGTGTGTTTAAGTTTTTATGTGTGTGGAAGTTTTTTTGTGTGTGTAAGTTTTTTTGTGTGTATGTGTAAGTTTTTGTGTGTGTGAGTAAGTTTTGTGGTTCAAAATGTATTGTTGCTAAAAATACGATTAAAATATGCAAATATTTGGCGTGTAAATATTTGTGTGTGTAAGTATTTTTGTGTGTGTAAGTTTTTGTGTGTGTAAGTTTTTGAGTGTGTGTGTTATTTTTTGTGTGTTTTTTATTTTTTTCTTGTGTGTAAGTTTTTGTTTTTTTGTTTTTTATTTTTTTTTTTATTTGTAATTTTTGTTGTTTTTTTAGTTTTTGTGTGTGTGTGTGTGTGTGTGTAATCTTCTTTGTGTTTTTTAGTTTTTGTGTGTGTGTAATTGCGTGTTTGTTATTATTTTCGTTTGTTTTTTTTAGTTTTTTTGTTTTTTTTATTTTGTGTTGTTTGTTTAGTTTTTTTGTGTGTGTGTGTGTATTATTTTTGTTTAGTTGTATTTTTTTTTTTGTGTTTAACTTTTTTTTTGTGTTTTTGTTTTTTTAATTTTTTTTTTTTTTGTTATTTTTTTTTTTCGTATAATTTTGTTTTTTTGTGTAATTTTTTGTGTGTGTGTAAGTTTTTGTAGTTCAAAATGTATTGTTGCTAAAAATACGATTAAAATATGCAAATTTTTGGCGTGTAAATATTTGTGTGTGTAAGTTTTTTTGTGTGTGTAAGTTTTTTTGCGTGTGTGTGTAAGTTTTGTGTGTATTTGTTTGTTTTTTTGTGTGTGTAAGTTTGTGTGTATATTTGTGTGTGTTAGTTTTTTTGTGTTTGTAATTTTTTAAGTGTGTATAATTTCTTGTGTGTGTGTAATTTTTTTTGTGTGTTTTAGTTTTTTTGTGTGTGTCAGTTTTTTTGTGTGTGTAAGTTTTTTTGTGTGTGTGTGTTTCAGTTTTGTGTGTATGTGTAAGTTTTTTTGTGTGTGTAAGTTTTTTTGTGTGTGTGTGTGTGTAATTACTTGTGTGTGTATGTGTAATTTTTTGTTTGCGTATAAGATTTTTTTTGTGTGTAAGTTTTTTTGTGTGTGTAATTATTTTTTTTTGTATTTTTAATTTTTTGTGTATGTGTAAGTTTTTGTGTGTGTGTAAGTTTTTGTTTGTGTGTATGTTTTTGTGTGTGTGTAAGTTTTTGTGTGTGTGTAAGTTTTTTCGTGTTTGTAAGTTTTTGTGTGTGTGTGTAAGTTTTTGTGTTTGTGTTATTTTTTGTGTGTGTGTTTTATTTTTTTTTTGTGTGTGATTTTTTTTTTTTGTGTAATTTTTTGTGTGTGTGTAAGTTTTTTTGTGTGTGTAAGTTTTTTGTGTGTGTAAGTTTTTTTGTGTGTGTGTAAGTTTTTTGTGTATGTGTAAGTTTTTTTTTTTGTTTAAGTTTTTTTGTGTGTTTGTGTGTGTAAGTTTTTGTATGTGTGTTTGTTTGATTGTGTGTGTGGTTTTTGTGTGTGTGTGTGTGTGTGTGTGTAAGTTTTTTGTGTGTGTAAGTTTTTTTGTGTGTATGTTTAATTTTTTGTGTGTGTGTGTTTGTGTGTAAGTTTTTTTGTGTGAGTAAGTTTTTATGTGTGTGTAAGTTTTTATTTGTGTGTAAGTTTTTGTGTGTGTGTAAGTTTTTGTAGGTCGAAATGTATTGTTGCTAAAAATACGATTAAATATGCAAATATTTTGCGTGTAAATATTTGTGTGTGTAAGTATTTTTGTGTGTGTATGTTTTTTTGTGTGTGTGAGTTTTTGTGTGTGTGTAAGTTTTTGTGTGTGTGTGTGTGTAAGTTTTTTTGTGTGTGTAAGTATTTTTGTATGTGTGTTAGTTTTTGTGTGTGTGTGTGTGTGTGTAAGTTTTTTGTGTGTGTGTGTTTTTTTTTTTTTGTTTGTGTAAATTTTTTTTTGTGCTTGATTTTTTTTGTGTGTGCGTGTAAGATTTTTTGTGTGTGTGCGTGTGTGTAAGTATTTTTGTGTGTGTGTAAGTATTTTTGTGTGAAGTGTAAGTTTTTGTGTGTGTGTGTGTGTTTAAGTTTTTTTGTGTGTGTAAGTTTTTGTGTGTGTGTGTAAGTTTTTTTTGTGTTTTTATTTTTTTTTGTGTGTGTGTAAGTTTTTGTGTGTGTTTGTGTGTGTGTAAGTATTTGTGTGTGTGTAAGTTTTTGTGTGTGTGTGAGTTTTTGTGTGTGTGTGTAAGTTTTTGTGTGTGTTTGTAAGTTTTTTTGTTTTTTCTCAAAAACTTACACACACACAAAAATTAACACACAAAAACTTACACACACAAAAAAACATACACACATACACACACAAAAACTTATACACACAAAAAAACTTACACACATACAAAAACTCACACACACAAAAACTTACACATACACACAAAAAAACTAACAAACACACAAAAACTTACACACACACAAAAAAACTTACACACACAAAAAAACTTACACAAACACACAAAAAAAAAATCTTAAACACACACACAAAAACTTACACACACAAAAAAACATAACTTCTTATTATTTGGACCAAAAACATTTAGAGAACAATATATTACTAGGCACAACATGATTTTGTAAACAAAAGATGGGTGGCTTCATAATCAAAGTTTAAAATCATCATGGTTGAAGAGGTAGCTGCAGCTTAATAAAACACGAACCAAAGCCACTACTAACAATAAAAGTTGCTAGTTACATGATCTCTCATGATGATTAACACGGATGCTGTCCCAAATCACATTATCTCATTTATGTCACACTGGTTTCTTGCCTTTGCACACATACAAACACACACACACACAAAAAATTACACACACACAAAAACATAAACACATACCAAAAACTCACACACACAAAAAAACATACACACACACACACACACACAAAAACTAACACACAAACAAAACCTTACACACACACACAAAAACTTACACACACAAAAAAACTTACACACACAAAAACTCACACACACAAAAAAACTTACCCACACACACACACACACAAAATCTTACACACACACAAAAACTTACACACACACAAAAATTTACACACAAAAACTTACACACACATAAAAACTTACACACACACAAACTCTTACACACACACAAAAACTTACACACACAAAAAAAACATAACTTCATCTTATTTGGACCAAAAACTTTTAGTGAACAAGATATTATCAGACATAACATGATTTTGCAAACAAATGATGGGCGGCGTCATAATCAAAGTTTATAACCATCACGGTTGAAGAGGTAGCTGCAACCTAATAAAAGATGAACCAAAGCCACTAGTAACAACAAAAATTGCTAGTTACATTATTTCTCATGATGATTAACACGGATGCTGTCCCAAATCACATTATCTCATTTATGTCACACTGGTTTCTTGCCTTTGCACACATACAAACACATACACACACAAAAAATTACACACACACAAAAACTTACACACACACAAAAACTCAGACAAAAAATAAAAAATACACACACACACACACAAAATCTTAAACTCACAAAAACACTTACACACACACAAAAACATACACACACAAAAAAACATACACACACACACACACACACACACAAAAACTTAAACAAACAAACAAAAAATAAAACACAAACAAAAAAATACACACACACACACAAAAACTTACACACACACAAAAACTCACACACACAAACAAAAATACACACAAAAACTGACACACACATAAAAACTTACACACACACACACACGCACACAAAAACTTACACACACACAAAAAAATACTTACACACATACAAAAACTCACACACACAAAAAATCTTACACACACACAAAAACTCACACACACATAAAAACTTACACACACATAAAAACTTACACACACAAAAAAACTTACACACACACACACACACAAAAAAAACTTACACACACACACAAATACTTACACACACAAAAAACTTACTCACACAAAAAAACTTACAAACACACACACACAAAAACTTACACACACACAAAATAAATTACACACACACACAAACACAAAAACTTACACACACACAAAAAAACTCAAAATCTTACAAGCACACAAAAATTTACACACACACACACACAAAACCTTACACTCACACAAAAACTTACACACACACAAAAACTTACACACACACACAAAAACATACACACACACAAAAACTTACACACACACACACACAAAAACTTACACAAACACAAAAACATAAACATACAAAAAAAAAATAAAACACAAACAAAAACTTACAAACACACACATACACAAAAACTTAAACAAACACAAAAAAAATTGCACACACAAAAAAACTTACACACACACAAAAATTTACACACAAAAACTTACACACACATAAAAACTTACACACACACACACACACAAAAAATCTTACACACACACAAAAACTTACACACAAAAAAAACATAACTTCTTCTTATTTGGACCAAAAACTTTTAGTGAACAAGATATTATCAGACATAACATGATTTTGCAAACAAATGATGGGTGGCGTCATAATCAAAAGTTACAACCATCACGAATGAAGAGGTAGCTGCAACCTAATAAAAGACGAACCAAAGCCACTAGTAACAATAAAAATTGCTAGTTACATTATCTCTCATGATGATTAACACGAATGCTGTCCCAAATCATATTATCTCATTTATGTCACACTGGTTTCTTGCCTTTGAGGTTTTAGCTTTTATTTTTCCTTTATGCAAGTCTTCTGCTGATTGAGCTCAGCAGTGTAAATTTTCATATTTAACATTAAAAAGCTAAATTGGTTCACTTTAGTGTTGCCTTTTGTGGGTTTGATTAAAGCAAGGGACCGATTAAAAACCATACACCTAGAAAATATGCAAAAATGTGGTGCAAAATTTCTTTTTGCTATGAAAATTTATAGCTGTTCAAAACAAAATGAAAACATGCAACTTCATTGTTTAAATTTTGGTTTTAACTATAGTACAACAAAAATAAAAAAATGTAATGTTCAAAATTTGTTTTGTCTCAAAAGACAATGAAAGTAAGCTAACGTGTGGTTCAAAATGTATTGTTGCTAAAAATACGATTAAAATATGCAAATATATGGCGTGTAAATTTTTGTGTGTATGTGTATGTTTTTTTTGATGGTGGAGTTTTTGTTTGTGAGTAAGTTGTTGTGTGTGTGTAAGGGGGTTTGTGTTTTTAAGTTTTTGTGGTCGTTAAAGTTTGTGTGTGTGTGTGTGTGTAAGTTTTTTTTTTTGTGTAAGTTTTGATTTCTTTATTTATTTTGTGTGTGTGTGTGTGTAAGTTTTTTTGTTTTTGGAAGTTTTTGTGTGTGTGTAAGTTTTTGTGGGTTGGTAAGTTTTTATGTGTGTGTAATTTTGTTTGTGTGTGTGTAAGTTTTTATGTGTGTGTAAGTTTTTTTGTGTGTGTGAGTTTTTGTTTGTTTGTGTTAGTTTTTTTGTGTGTGTGTAAGTTTTTGTGTGTGTGTGTGTGTGTAAGTTTTTATGTGTGTGTAAGTTTTTTTGTGTGTATGTAAGTTTTTGTGTGTGTGTGTGTGTGTGTAAGTTTTTTTGTGTGTGTAAGCTTTTGTGTGTGTGTGTGTTAGTTTTTTTGTGTGTGTGTTTTTGTGTGTGTGTAAGTTTTTGTGTGTGTGAAAGTTTTTGTGTGCGTGTTAGATTTTGTGTGTGTGTGTGTGTAAGTTTTTTTGTGTGTGTAGTTTTTGTGTGTGTGTGTAAGTTTTTGTGTGTGTGTGTGTAAGTTTTTTTGTGTTTTTAAGTTTTTGTGTGTGTGTGTATGTTTTTTTGTGTGTGTAGGTTTTTTGTGAGTGTAAGATTTTGTGTGTGTGTGTGTGTGTGTAAGTTTTTTGTTCGTGTGAGTTTTTTGTGTGTTTGTGTAAGTTTTTATGTGTGTGTAAGTTTTTGTGTTCGTGTAGTTTTTGTGTGCGTGTAAGATTTGTGTGTGTGTGTTTGTAAGTTTTTTTTGTGTGTAAGTTTTTGTGTGTGTGTGTAAGATTTTTTGTTTGTGTGAGTTTTTTTGTGAGTGTTATTTATTTTGTTTTATTTTTGGTAATATTTAGATTTTGTTTTAGTTTTTTTGTGTGTGTTTGTGATTTTTTTTGTGTGTGTGTTTTTTTGTGTGTGTGTGTAAGTTTTTTTGTGTGTGTAAGTTTTTGTGTGTGTTTGTAAGTTTTGTGTGTGTGTAAGTTTTTGTGTGCGTGTAAGATCTGTGTGTGTGTGTGTGTGTCTTTATGTGTGTGTAGTTTTGTGTGTGTGTGTAAGTCTTTGTGTGTGTGCGCGTAAGTTTTTGTGTGTGTGTAAGTTTTTGTGTGTGTGTGTGTGTAAGTTTTTGTATGTGTGTAAGTTCTGTGTGTTTGTGTGTAAGCTTTTGTGTGTGTGTGTGTGTGCAAGTTCTTTTGTGTGTGTAAGCTTTTTTGTGTGTATGTGTAAGTTTTTGTGTGTGTGTAAGTTTTTGTGTGTGTGAAAGTTTTTGTGTGCGTGTTAGATTTGTATGTGTGTGTGCGTGTAAGTTTTTTTTTGTGTGTAAGTTTTTTTGTGTGTGTGTGTAAGTTTTTGTGTGTGTGTGTGTGTAAGTTTTTTTGTGTGTGTAAGTTTTTGTGTGTGTGTATGTTTGCGTTTGTGTGTAAGTTTTTTGTTCGTGTAATTGATTTTATTTTTTTTTGTGTAAGTTTTTGTGTGCGTGTGAGATATTGTTTTTGTATGTGTATGTTTTTTATATTTTTTTTATTTTTGTGTGTGTTGGTAAGTTTTTGTTTTATTGTAAGATTTTTTGTTTGTTTGTTTGTAAGTTTTTTTTTTGTGTAAGTTTTGTTTGTGTGTTTAAGTTTTTGGGTTTGTGTTAGTTTTTGTGTGAGTGTAAGATTTTTTGTTTTTTTGTTTGTAGGTTTTTGTTTGTTTTTATTTTTTTTTGTGTGTATTTTTAAGTTTTTGTTTCTTTTTGAGTTTTTGTGTGTGTGTGTGTGTATTTTTTTGTTTGTGTTTAAGTTTTTGTGTGTGTGTGTTATTGTTTATGTGTGTGTAAGTTTTTGTGTGCGTGTAAGATCTTGTGTGTGTGTGTGTGTGTGTAAGTTTTTGTGTGTGTGTAATTTTTTGTGTGCGTTTAAGATTTTGTGTGTGTGTGTGTGTGTAAGTTTTTTTGTGTGTGTGAGTTTTTGTGTGTGTGTGTTAGTTTTTTTGTGTGTGTATGTTTTTTTGTGTGTGTGTGTAAGTTTTTTTGTGTGTGTGTTTGTTTTTGTGTGTGTGTTTTTTTGTGTGTGTTTGTGTGTGTGTTAGTTTTTGTGTGTGTGTAAGTCTTTGTGTGTGTGTGTTAGTTTTTGTGTGTGTGTAAGTTTCTGTGTGTTTGCGTGTGTGTGTAAGCTTTTGCAAGTGTGTAAGTGTTTGTGTGTGTGTCAGTTTTTGTGTGTGTGTGTGTGTGTAAGTTTTTTTGTGTGTGTTAGTTTTTGTGTGTGTGTTTTAGTTTTTTTGTGTGTGTGTGTGTGTTTTTGTATGTGTTTATGTTTTTTTTTGTGATTAAGTTTTTGTGTGTGTGTGTGTGTGTGTGTGTAAGTTTTTTTGTTCGTGTAAGTTTTTGTGTGTGTGTAATTTTTTGTCTGTGTGTGTCAAGTCTTTTGTGTGTGTGTGTGTGTGTGTAAGTTTTTGTGTGTGTGTGAGTTTTTGTGTATGTTTAAGTATTTGTTTTTTCGTTTATGATTGTGTGTGTTTGTGTGTCCATAAGTTTTTTTGTGTGTGTAAGTTTTTGTGTGTGTGTGTAAGTTTTTGTGTGTGTAAGTTTTTGTTTTCATTTAATATTTTGTGTGTGTGTGTGTGTAAGTTTTTTTGTGCTTTCGATAGTTTGTGTGTGTGTAAGTTTTGGTTTGTCTGTAAGTTTTTGTATGCGTGTAAGTTTTTTTGTGTGTGTAAGTTTTTGTGTGTGTGTTTAAGTTTTTGTGTGTGTGTTAGTTTTTGTGTGCGCGTTAGATTTTGTGTGTGTATTTTTTTTTTTTTGTGTTAGTTTTTATGTGTGTGTGAGTTTTTGTGTGTGTGTGTGTAAGTTTTCGTATGTGTGTAAGTTTTTGTGTGTGTGTAAGTTTGTGTGAGTGTGTGTGTGTGTTTGTGTGTTAGTTTTTGTGTGTGTGTTTTTTTTTGTGTGTGTGTGTATTTTTTTTTGTGTGTGTGTGTGTAAGTTTTTGTGTGTGTGTGTGTGTGTGTGTGTAAGTTTTTGTTTGTGTGTAAGTTTTTGTGTGCGTTTAAGATTTTGTGTGTGTGTGTGTAAGTTTTTTTATGTGTGTAAGTTTTTGTATGTGTATGTTTGTGAGTGTGCGTTTAATTGTGTGCGTGCGTGTGTTTTTTTGTTCGTTCATGTATGATTTTGTGTGTGTGTGTGTGTGTATAATTTTGTGTTTTTTTAAGTTTTTTTGTGTGTATGATTATGGGAGATTTTTTTTTAAAGTTTTTGTGTGTGTGTGTGTAAGTTTTTTTGTGTGTGTAAGTTTTTGTGTGTGTGTGTAAGTTTTTATGTGTGTGTATTTTTTTTATTGAGTGAATTATTTTGTGTGTGTGTGTGTAAGTTTTTGTGTTTTTGTGTGTTTTTTTTTTTTTTTTTTTTTTTTGGTTTGTTTTAATGTTTTTTTTGGTTTTATTTATTTTTTTGTTTGTTTAAGTTTGTGTGTGTGTGTGTGTGTGTGTGTGTGTGTCAGTTTTTTTGTGTGTGTAAGTTTTTATGTGTTTGTAAGTTTTTATGTGTAAGTTTTTGTTTATGTTTTTTTGTGTGTATGTGTAAGTTTGTGTGTGTGTGTAAGTTTTTGTGTGTGTGTGTGTGTAATTTTTTTTGTGTGTGTGTTGGTTTGGTTAAAAATATATTCTTGGTCCAAATAAGATGAAGTTATTAAAATACTTTTCTTGATACTCGTTGTTACTTGATAGACCGTATCTAGAGATCTAATCTTTTTAGCCGCTTAATCAATTATGTCATCCTGTCGTAAATGGTAATATATGGTTGAGCAGTAGTAGTAGTAACAAATCAATAATTGTCATTAACGTACTATCTCGGACTAAAAGTGTGACCGTCAGTTTTAGCAGTAGTATTATTGATCGCATTAATACAACTAGTAGAAGCTGTAGTATTAGTAGTAGCAGTATTAGTAGGAGCAGAGTAAGTAGAATCAGTTTTACTAATGGTAGTGGAAGTATTATCACACGATAAAATAGTAGCACGAGCCTTTAACCTACCCTCGCTGGAAATCAAAACCTTTTAAATTTAGCAATCTTTTCGTTACCAATGCGGTACAACTACATTTAGTAGATAATATATTGCTAGGTACAAAATGATTTTGCAAACAAACGATAGGTGGCGTCATAATCAAAGGTTAAAGCCATCATGGTTGAATAGGTGTCAGCGAATGGAGACCCCACGCACAAAATCCAATAGGATATCCAACCATAGCGATTTACTGGATCTTGCTTTAGTATCAACATTTATTCTGCAACAAATGCCCGTACATACGTTATGCTCCACTATTTCATTGACTGTGCGATCTCTTAGTTTATTTTTCCTTTATGCAAGTCTTCTGCTGATTGAGCTCAGCAGTGTATATTTTCATATCCGGGTTGCAGCGGTAGCTAGCAACCTAGTAAGAGACGATCACATCCAATGTTAAGAAATATAAAAACCCATAGTTCCTAACAGAGGAGTCAGATCAAATTAAAAAGTACACCATTAGAACCGCCTTGTCCGAAACCCCTGTATAAGAGACTTTCTGTCCCTTGGCTTGAACAGCAAGGGAAATATATTGGCATGAAAATCAAGAAAATTGACTTTAACCACGTTATTCTCCCCAAACGGGATATTTTTTTCTTTTTTCTTTTTTCTTTTTCTTTTCCAAAGATAGCTTGGCACTGGAACATCGTAGAGGGTTGTTCAATAGCTCATTTTAAAGGAAATTAATTCGGTTAAAAATCTATAGTAACTAAAATAAATTATTTCTAAAAGAGAATAAGTTTTTCCACCAAAAACTGTATTTTCGATGTCTTTTCACCCTGCAGTCTTTCAAACATAATCGTATACCAGCGGTAAGATCTGATCCCACTTCTCCGAAGAGACTGGTGGCTAACACCAGTGTCTTGGACCGCTCGGCCAGGCTGCCTCTCATAAATAAATATATATGTGAATTTGGGTTGCAGCAGTAGCTAGCAACCTAGTAAGAGACGATCAGTCCCATGCTAAGAAATATAACAAAACTCCTAAAAATAGAGTAAGATCAAAACAAAAGTACATCATTAGAACTACCTTGTCTGAAACCCTACTAGATAAATAATGAATGTCGTAGCTTTATATTAGAGCTATGAAGTGAATAGAAAAACACGAAATTATATTGTTGTTTCTGATGACGTCATGAAATAATATCATTGCGCCTTGACGTCAATAAAATCATTACGCCTTGACGTCATAATTACTACTTAAGAATGGCACAGATGTAAATTCTCTCATTCTTGATTAGAATAATGGTTAGATCGAAGCAAGCTATACGCAATTTGAAAAAACAGTACTACACAAACAACAGAGATAGTATCTTGAAAAGAGAAAAGCAAAGGTATTCAACCAATCAGGCGCATCGAGAAGTAAAAATTGAGAGAGCAAAACAAAGGTATTCAACCGACCAGGCGTATCTAGAAGTAATAATTGAGAGAGCAAAACAAAGGTATTCAACCGACCAGGCGCATCGAGAATTAAAAATTGAGAGAGCAAAACAAAGGTATTCAACCGACCAGGCGTATCGAGAAGTAATAATTGAGAGAGAAAAACAAAACAGCAAGATTTGTTATCACAATGATGAAGATTATAGACATGCAAAAATTGAGACAGCCAAACAAAAGATCAAGGAGAGTTATCACAATGATGAAGATTACCGCATCAAATATAAGAAAAACCAAAAGCAAAGGTATTCAACCGTCCAGGTGTATCGAGAAGTAAAAATTGAGACAGCAAAACAAAAGATCAAGGAGCGTTACTGGGGTGACAAAATCTATAATGAAAAAATTAAATTCTCTGCGAGGTTGTACCGAAGAACGCATAAGGACAAAGGGAAAAATTACATTCAGAAATACAAGAAGATGGCAAAAATGCAGGCTGATCTTCGTAAATTGAGAAACATTTTACGCATGTTTTACCAGGATCACGAAAAGTATTCAAAATTACAGATTAAAATTCTCTTTGAAAGAGCGGATGCTGTTGAAAAGTCGGCTAGAAATGCTTTGGCAAAGCTTCATAGTAATATACAAAAGAAATGTTGTCAGTTTAATGAAAAGCTTCCAAGGTATGGATTGGCAACTGCGGAACAGTTTACAGATGCAATGGAAAATTTTCGACAACACAGTGAATATACGGAGGCGTACTTCTTTGAAAATTCGTATATTAATTTTGGAAGGAGCAATTGCAGTTTATGTAGCAGCAATAAAAAAATACATACAAGCATACCTATCAACAGCGAAGGAAGAGCAATGTTTTTCAATTATGGCGAAAACGAGCCTTTTAGGGTTATTAGTAAATGTGTTTGTAAGACTAATGATTTAGAACAAATTCCTGGAACACCGACTCAAGAAAAAAGCATTTATAACTGTGTTTTAAACAGTTCTTTTAGTTCTACTGAATATTTGGCAAAAAATTATCTGTGTAGTAGAACAAACTGTCCTGAAAAGTACGAGACAACTTTTGAAAAATGCTCTAAAACTAGATCTGACAAGGAAATTATGATGGCTGAAGTCACCTATAACAATCTGAGTAATCATTCAAAACCAAAAATTGGGCAGCAGGTTACTTGGTAATGTCACCCTGATATCTGCAAGCTCTATCCGACGGATATCGAATTATGTCAAATTCTTTTTGATATCCTTGAAAATAATATAGCATTAAAATTTTCAACTGACAAAGTGGTTAATTTCTACCTTGGCGGCTTGGATTATTGTGAAATCAATTACAGGGACACAAGAAAGCATGGGCATTCGTTATACTGTAGCCCAAATGAGGGATGTCAGAGCTATTTGCGTTCTCTAAGGGCACTAGCTCCACATTTTCCTGTCTTGAACTGTTTCATTAATAGCGTATATAAGGCAGTATCAAAATCTAAGATTATACAACATATTAATCTACTAAAAGTCGAGGGCTCATACAAGGAACTAAGTCATCACATAGAAGAAGTGTCAAGTAGACTCTGTCGTAATAATAGTCAAGACTTCATTTACGGTGATAGCAATATTAGAGTTTCTGTGGATGAAAATACAATAATAAAATTATTTGGTGAGAGCCTTGATAAGGTAGCTAACATTAGGGATGTATACCCCACAATGCATTGTGACAGTTGTGAGCAGATAAAGACAAAACACCAATTGAAGAGTCTAAGATCCCTTTCAAATAAGAAAGGTTTTGATGTAATGATGGCCACGATTTTAGAACACCTACAACAGGACATACCCAAAGATGACAGAGAACAACTAATTCAATGTACAGGTTGGAAAGAGGATGTCATAGATTCATTCTCTGTCTGTGATTACTGTGCTGGGAAAATGTTGAAAAGTCAGGAGAATGTCCGATCAGTATTAAATAACCTTCATATAGACTGTACACCGGAATGTATAAAGTGTTTAAATAATTTTTTACAATAAGGAACGAACTGTAACCCATAGTAACTTAAGTATGAAATCAAACGGTTCGTGGTCATAATAAAGAGCTGTGTAATGGCTCATTTTAAAGGAAACTGCTGTATATTGAAACCTTTTGTAATTAACAAAATTAATTATTATTATAAAACAAATTCTTACGATATGGTAAAGAACTAACTCTAGGCGATAGTAACTACTTTAATTTTCAAAAGGAAGAATTACGGCAGAACCCTAAATGGTAGTATAAGTAAGCTACATTGCATAAGAACCATCCACCGGGATTTGAACTTGGATTGCAGGATTCAAAGGCATAACTCCTAACCACTACACTAAGAAACGTTATCTAAGAACGAATTTTAACAGTATATGATAACTTAAAGACTGAACTCTAACCATCAGTATTGTCTATCAGTTCGTGTTAACGACCTTTATAGCAATTTTAAACAGTTCTTGGGATTACAGTAAAGAACCAACTTCCAGCCCATAGTAACTAAAATAACACTATAATTAATATTAAAGATTGATCAATTATGTCATAATCGTAGGATGTAGCCATGTCACCTCTTACTATTCCAATTAAGAAAAAGCCATAGGCTTTTACCTGTTTGTAATGCAGTAAGGTGCAATAAAGAACGAACAGCAGAATTAGATGCTTTACTAACTGAGCCACCGATGCTTGTATATTATTTGGGTTGCATTTACATTAAAAAACGAACTGTACCCCATAGTAATTACATTAAGGAACAAACTGTAACCCATAGTAACTGAAATATTAAACCAAACAGTTTGTGGTCATAATAAAGAGCTGCGTAAAGGCTCATTTTAAACGAAATTACTGTATATAGAAACCTTTTGCAAATAACAAAACTAATTATCAATATAAAATAAATTTTTACGATATATGGTAAAGAACTAATTCTAGGCCATAGTAACTAATATGATTTTGAAACGAAGGAATTATGGCAGAAACCTAAATGGTTGTATAAGTAAATTACAAGATATAAAAAAGTTCCACCAAGATTCGAACTCAAATTGCAGGATTCAAATTACAGTAAAGAACTATCTCTATCCCATAGTAACTGATATGTTACATTAAAAGACGATAATTGGAATAAAAAGTTATTGCATGCAATGGACTTAGTTAGCTACTTGTCCGGGTTGCAGCGGTAGCTAGCAACCCAGTAAGAGACGATCACGTCCAATGTTAAGAAATATAAAAACCCATAGTTCCTAAAAAAAGGAGTCAGATCAAAACAAAAAGTACAACATTAGAACCGCCTTGTCCGAAACCCCTGTATAGGAAACTTTCTGTCCCTTGGCTTGAACAGAAAGGGAAAAATATTGGCTTGAAAATCAAGAAAAGTGGCAGCTATTACAACATTCCGCCTAAACGGGATATTTTTTTCTCTTTTCTTTTGTATCCAGAGATAGCTTGGCACTGGAACATCGTAGAGGGTTGTTCAATAGCTCATTTTAAAGGAAATTAATTGGGTTAAAAATCTATAGTAACTAAAATAAATTATTTCTAAAAGAGAATAAATTTTTCCACCAAAAACTGCATTTTCGATGTCTTTTCACACTGCAGTCTTTCAAACATAATCGTATACCAGCGGTAAGATTTGAACCCACGCCTCCAAAGAGACTGGTGGCTAACACTAGTGCCTTGGACCACTCGGCCAGGCTGCCTCTCATAAATAAATATATATGTGAATTTGGGTTGCAGCAGTAGCTAGCAACCTAGTAAGAGACGATCAGTCCAATGCTAATAAATATAAAAACCCAAAACTCCTAAAAATAGAGTCAGATCAAAACAAAAGTATATCATTAGAACTACCTTGTCTGAAACCTTACTAGATAAATAATGAATGTCATCATAGTTTTATATTAGAGCTATGACGTGAATAAAAAAACACGAAAATATATTGTTGTTTCTGAAGACGTCATGAAATAATATCATTGCGCCATGACGTCAATAAAATCATTACGCTGTGACGTCATAATTACTACTTAAGAATTACATTAAAGGACGAACTATTGTTATTTCTGGGTTGCAGCGGTAGCTAGCAACCTAGTAAGATCACGTTATAGTAAAGAACGACCTCTTGTCTGTGCTAAATTTTATAGGCCACTTAACTATAGTATAGGCTAGTACAGTTATATTTAAAGTCAATATTTTAAAAATTATAATAAAGATTACATAAAGTATCGATGTATAATAAAGAACGACTTCTTGCCTATACTAAATTTTATACACCACTTAATTATAGTATAAGTTCAACAGTTAGCTTTGCATTGGAACATCGTAGAGAGTTGTTTAATGGCTCATTTTAAAGAAAATTAATGGGGTTAAAAACCTTTTGTAATTAAAAAAAATTATTTTTATTACATGAAGAAATTCTAATTATATTCCTTAAGAATTTACAGTAAAGAACGATGTCTCTCCCATACTAACTGATATATGGTGGTTCCAGGTGTAATTACATAAAGGACGAATATAGCAAATCATAAATGGTGCTTGTCAATTATCCGGGTTGCAGCGGTAGCTAGCAATCCGGGTTGCCGTGGTATCCGGGTTGCAGCGGTAGCTAGCAACCTAGTAAGAGACGATCACGTCCAATGTTAAGAAATATAAAAACCCATAGTTCCTAACAAAGGAGTCAGATCAAATTCAAAAGTACACCATTAGAACCGCCTTGTCCGAAACCCCTGTATAGGAAACTTTCTGTTCCTTGGCTTGAAACAGCAAAGAAAATATATTGGCTTGAAAATCAAGAAGAGTGGCAGGTATTACAACATTCTGCCTAAACGGGATATTTTTTTTTTCTTTTTTTCTCTTTTCTTTTTTTTCCACAGATAGCTTGGCGCTGGAACATTATAGAGCGTTTTTCAATGGCTCATTTTAAAAAAAACTCATTGGGTTAAAAATCTATAGTAACTAAAATAAATTATTTCTAAAAGAGAATAAATTTTTCCACCAAAAACTGCATTTTCGATGTCTTTTCACACTTTAGTATTTCAAACATCCGGGTTGCAGCGGTAGCTAGCAACCTAGTAAGAGACGATCACGTCCAATGTTAAGAAATATAAAAACCCATAGTTCCTAAAAAAGGAGTCAGATCAAAACAAAAGTACACCATTAGAACCGCCTTGTACGAAACCCCTGTATAGGAAACTTTCTTTCCCTTGGCTTGAACAGCAAGGGAAATATATTGGCTTGAAAATCAAGAAAAGTGGCAGCTATTACAACATTCTGCCTAAACGGGGTATTTTTTTCTCTTTTCTTTTGTATTCAGAGATAGCTTGACACTGGTACATCGTAGAGGGTTGTTCAATAGCTCATTTTAAAGGAAATTAATTGGGTTAAAAATCAATAGTAACTAAAATAAATTATTTCTAAAAGAGAATAAATTTTTCCACCAAAAACTGCATTTTCGATGTCTTTTCACACTGCAGTCTTTCAAACATCATCGCATACCAGCGGTAAGATTTGAACCCACGCCTCCGAAGAGACTGGTGGCTATTATCCGGGTTGCAGCGGTAGCTAGCAACCTAGTAAGAGACGATCACCTCCAATGTTAAGAAATATAAAAACCCGTAGCTCCTAAAAAAAGTCAGATCAAAACAAAAAGTACACCATTAGAACCGCCTTGTCCAAATCCTCCATAAAGGAAACTTACCGCCCTTTGGCTTGAATAACAAAGAAAATATATTGGCTTGAAAATCAAGAAAATAGACTTTTACCACGTTATTCTCCCCAAACGGAATATTTTTTTCTTTTTTCTTTTCCACAGATAGCTTGGCACTGGAACATCGTACAGGGTTGTTCAATAACTCATTTTAAAAGGAAATTAATTGGGTTAAAAATCTATAGTAGCTAAAATAAATTATTTCTAAAAGAGAATAAATTTTTCCAATAAAAACTGTATTTTTGATGCAGTGACGTCATAATTACTATATAAGAAACGTCAAAACTGCAAATGGTCTCATTCATGAATACATAATACTAGTTGATTATTTGAGGTTCGTCTCTTACTATTTCAAAGAAAAAAAGCCGTAGGTTTTTTCCTGTTTGTAACCAGGTGTATTTATAGTAAATCCTATAAAGGGTTTTTGGACTAGGGTTTTCTAATAGTGGTTATAATAAAGAACGACCCCTTGCCTATACCAAATTTTATACGCCACTTAATTATAGTATAGGATAGTAATTCAACAGATAACTTGGCACTGGAACATCGTAGAGAGTTGTTCAATGGCTCATTTTAAAGTAAATTAATGGGGTTAAAATTTACAATAAAGAACGACACATTGCCCATGTTAACTGAAACATAAATAAGGATTATGTAATTTCTATCAGTATCATGGCTGTAGAGATGGCTGAAACCTAGTCCGGGATGCAGTGGTAGCTAGCAACCTAGTAAGAGACGATCACGTCCAATGTTAAGAAACATAAAAACCCTTAGCTCCTAAATAGTTATTACCACATTAATAGTTATCACAGCACAAAGACGAAGGGACTCTCATTTGGTGTGAAGGATCCGAGTTCAACGCTCTCTCTGGTAACGATCTTTATTCGGAATCGGCTCACAGAAAGTCTTAAGGCCCCACTACTTATGGGGAGAATACTCTTTAATTTCCATAATTCGTTGGAAGAAAAAGAAGTTTTTTCCCCCCACGAACTGAACAACTAAAAAACCCAAAACCTGAGCCGTCATTTAAAACTAGACAAATACGGGCAGCTAAACCCAAGGGCTTTGGCAAATTGTCTTAAGTAATAAAAAACAAAATAAAGAATATAGAAAATTGGGGCTATAAGATACGTGATAGTAGAGTCAAAACTTACCCAAATTGAATTGTTAAAATATATACAAATATTTTTGCAATTAACTATTTCCTGCTCTTTCCGCTATTCAATGTTTTCTCATAGGGAATCCATTCAAAGATATTTTATTATTACAGCAAGTCCGATTTCTTACACCGATTTCTTCTAAGCTTCAATCTTTTGGTTTTATTTTTTTGGGGTTTAGGAATTGCTGAAATACTCTTGTTAAAATATAAATAAATATTTTTGCAATTACCAGTTTTTTGTTCTTTAGGCAATTTAGTGTCTTTTCATACAGAATCTATTCAAAAATATTTGATTAATACAGCAAGTCCGATTACTAACAAAGGTTTTTGCTGAATTTCAAAATTTTGTTTTCTATTTTAAGGTTTTACATTAAAGGACAAAGTATAGCCCATAGTATCTGGTAAGCGAGTTGCAGCAGTAGCTTTCAACATATCCGGGTGGCGGCGGTATCATGTTAAATATTGATCAATGATTTCATAATCTTAGGTTATAGCCAGGTCGTCTCTTACAATTCCAATTAAGAAAAAGCCATAGGCTTTTTCCTGTTTCCGGGTTGCAGCGGTAGCTAGCAACCTAGTAAGAGACGATCACGTCCAATATTAAGAAATATAAAAACCCATAGCTTCTAAAAAGGAGTCAGATCAAAACAAAAAGTACACCATTGGAACCGTCTTATCCGAAACCCCTGTATAGTAAACTTTCTGTCCCTTGGCTTGAACAGCAAGGGAAATATATTGGCTTGAAAATCAAGAAAAGTGGCAATTACAACAACATTCTGCCTAAACGGGATATTTTTTTTCTTTTTTCTTTTATTTCCAGAGATAGCTTGGCACTGGAACATCGTAGAGAGTTGTTCAATAGCTGATTTTAAAGGAAATTAATTGGGTTACAAATCTATAGTAACTAAAATATTATATAAAGGATCGATACTGTAAATGGGAATTCTCTAAGTAACATCGATATCATAATTTTATTGATAACTTAATTACAAACTAAAATTGAAATCAGGGCCAGTAGTAGTGAAGCTAAACTCGGTCGAAATCAGAGACTACATCTTAAGAAATAGTTCCTTATTGAGAAAGGCAGATCTATCAGTGGCCCCAGATTACACAGCTAAGCAAAGAGAAGCCCGTAAACACTTAAAGGAAATTATGAATCTTGCACATAACGACGGCCGTGATGCAATGCTACGAGGTGACAAGCTGTTTATCCAAGGCCGACTATTCAGGTACGATGGAAAGGCTGTGATTGAGGTTAAATGTAACTTGGTGTCAGTTAAAAATATTGGTTCACCTCCTAGTGCTAGACTCCCAAATTACCCTGCTGTTATCCCGATGGGGCTAGATAGTGATGCCAGTAATATCGATGCCGAGACAGTGATACCATCAACAGCCTATTCTCAGGCAGTATCGGCAACTAAAACACCTGCTAGTGCTGTTATTAGCCATAATGACCTACATCAACTAGGCACTCGTAACGTGGCACCCAGAGGAAACCATTCTCCAAGAAAAGGACTTAACAGAAGACCTCGCAGTGGTTTTTATCGTAATTTTGTTGATAATAGTCAGCGAGTGCTAACAGATATTAATAGTCGCAGTCGTGAATATTACCATTTTGCCTTTTCTTCGACAGAGACCAGGAACGAGAAACTCCAAGAAATGGCTAGTGATATTAATGCACTGATAGAAAGTATTGACGCATAGGAAATAAGGATCAATATTCTGAGTTTAGTGTCATGGAACATACAAGGACTACGTGATAAGCTGCCTTATTTATATGATGAATTACTTTCGTTTGATGTGATTTCGTTTATTAAAACATGGAACGATCATTCTCCTATATCACCTCTCCAAGGGTATTCGGTTGAACAGGTTGTGCGTAAACCAGCAAAAAATAATAGACATTATGGTGGTATTTTGGTTTTAATTAAATCATCAGCTATTGATTGTTAAGAAAGAGTTAATAGTAGATCTGAAAATTTACTTTGGCTGCGTATTTGTTTTAAATGTGGGAAAAGATTATCCGGGTTGCAGCGGTAGCTAGCAACCTAGTAAGACACGATCACGTCTATTGTTAAGAAATATAAAAACCCATAGCTCCTAACAGAAGAGTCAGATCAAAACAAAAAGTACACCCTTAGAACCGCCTTGTCCGAAACCCCTGTATGGGAAACTTTCTGTCCCTTGGATTGAACAGCAAGGGAAATATATTGGCTTGAAAATCAAGAAAAGTGGCTGCTACTACAACCTTCTGCCTAAACGGGATATTTTTTTCTTTTTTTTTTCTTTTTTCTTTCTTTTCCACAGATAGCTTGGCACTGGAACATTGTAGAGAGTTGTTCAATAGCTCATTTTAAAGAAAATTAATTGGGTTAAAAATATATAGTAATTAAAATAAATTATTTCTGAAAGAGAATAAATTTTTCCACCAAAAACTGCATTTTTGATGTCTTTTCACACTGCAGTATTTCAAACATAATCGTATACCAGCGGTAAGATTTGAACCCCCGCCTCCGAAGAGACTGGTGGCTAACACCAGTGTCTTGGACCAATCGGCCAGGCTGCCTCTTATAATTTGGGTTGCAGCAGTAGCTCGCAACCTAGTAAGAGACGATCAGTCCCATGCTAAAAAATATAAAAACCCAAAACTCCTAAAAATAGAGTGAGATCAAAACAAAAGTACATCATTAGAATTACCTTGTCTGAAACCCTACTAGATAAATAATGAATGTCGTCATAGCTTTATATTAGAGCTATGACGTGAATAGAAAAACACGAAATTATGTTGTGGTTTCTGAAGACGTCATGAAATAATATCATTGCGCCATGACGTCATCATGAATTTACAGTAAAGAACGATCTCTCATCCATAGTAACTGATAAATGGTGGTTCCAGGGGTAATTACTTGAGGTTCGTCTCTTACTATTTCAAAGAAGAAAAAGCCGTAGGCCTTTTCCTGTTTGTAATTGCAGTAAAGATCCGGGTTGCAGCGGTAGCTAGCAACCTAGTAAGAAACGATCACGTCCAATGTTAAGAAATATAAAAACCCCTAACTCCTAAAAAAAGAGTCAGGTAATAACAAAAAGTACACCATTAGAACCGCCTTGTCCGAAACCCCTGTATAGTTAACTTTCTGTCCCTTGGCTTGAAAAGCAAGGGAAATATATTGGCTTGAAAATCAAGAAAAGTGGCAGCTACTACATCATTCTGCCCAAACGGGATATTTTTTTTCTTCTCTTTTCTTTCTTATCCACAGATAGCTTGGCACTGGAACATCGTAGAGAGTTTTTCAATAGCTCATTTTAAAGGAAATTAATTCGGTTAAAAATCTTTAGTAACGAAAATAAATTAATTCTAAAAGAGAATAAATTTTTCCACCAAAAACTACATTTTTGATGTCTTTTCATGCTGCAGTCTTTTCAAAGATATTTGATTTTTGTACATAAATCATAATCGTATACCAGCGGTAAGATTTGAACCCACGCCTCCGAAGAGACTGGTGTTCCTAAACATAGTTACATAAAGAACCGATATAGTTCATCATAATTTATACAGAGGTTATTTTAAAAAAAAGTTCATAGGTATGATTATTATTAACAAATGTTCCTTCCTAATAACGGCTACACTATAGCGTCCTAGAATAAATCTAAGGAAAAGTATAAAACAAAATGGAGAATTTTCGTGTAAAGAGTTATATAATTTCAAAGAGTACACATTGAATTCAAAGACCAAGAACTACTTCCTTTATTGATACCACAATGAATATGGAATTAAAAGAGAGTTTAACCTTACCCAGTAGTATATAAGAATTATTAGCCTCTTCGAAAACCAACTCTCATCAAGAAGGTTACTGACAACTTTCCAGCTCTCATCAAACTACCCTCGTCTCGTCTACTATCATGAAAGAATACTGAGCCGTATGACCCCTAGGCTTTTCGGGAGCCTGAAGTCATCACCATCCTCATCAATTTCATTGCTGTTTATAATAAAGAACGAACTCTTCCCAATACTAACTGGTAAAGTAGTTAAGATTACAGTATTTATATTATGACAATGCAAAAGGTATGAGAAAAAAGTGCAAAACTCTGTAAACTGCAAAAATATTCAGAATGTTTGAGTAATAATTTCACTTTATGAAAAGAAACTATATACATTCCTAAAAATCTTTAAATGAGTCTTATTTTATCTTAATGTTTAAACAACTTGATACAATATTATCATTATTAAATATTCATAATAAGGAACGACCTCTTGCCTATACTAAATTTTATAGCCCACTTAACTATAGTATAGGTTAGTAAAGTTTTCATAAAGGACAGATATAGTTGATTATGGTAATTACAATAAGGAATGAAGTGTAACCCATATTAATTGAATTTTTAAATCAAACATTTCTTGGTCATAATAAAGAGCTGTCTAATGGCTCATTTTAATGGAAATTGCTGTATATACAAACCTTTTGTAATTAACAAAACTAATTATTATCATAAAATAAATTGTTACGATATTGTAAACAACTAACTCTAGGCAATAGTAAGCAATTTAATTTTGATCCGGGTTGCAGCGGTAGCTAGCAATCCGGGTTGCAGCAGTAGCTAGCAATCCGGGTTGCAGCGGTAGCTAGCAACCTAGTAAGAGACGATCACCTCCAATGTCAAGAAATATAAAACCCCCAACTCCTAAAAAAAGAGTCAGATCAAAACAAAAAGTACACCATTAGAACCGCCTTGTCCGAATCTTCTATAAAAGAAACTTACCGCCCTTTGGCTTGAATAAAAAAGAAAATATATTGGCTTGAAAATCAAGAAAATTGACTTTTACCACGTTATTCTCCACAAACGAGATATTTTTTTCTTTCCGCTTTTTTTTCTGCTCAGCTAGCTGGGCACTGGAAAATCATAGAGAGCTGTATAATAGCTCATTTTAAAGGAAATTGCAACATCTAGTCACTTTTGTATTTAAAAATAAAATACTTTTTAAAGTAGAATCAATTTTGTCAAAAAAATTGCATTTTTGATGTATTTTCATACTGCAGTCTTTTCAAAGATATTTGAATTTTGAAGCAATAAAACAGTCCATGTAATGAACTCTATAGTAATAATAGCTACTTGTCTCAATAGTAACCGAAACTCCTGGAACCAAAATTTTCTTTTTTGGCTTAATCGCTAAAATTATTATGTAAACTGCAAAAATATTTATGATACCTAATCAGTAATAGTAATTTTTTAATTTAAACAACAAAAATACATGAAAATTCTAAAATTAGTTTTGCTTTTTGTCTCCTGGAAGAAATTTTTTTTTCATCTCAGTTCAAATTTATTATTGTATCCTGGAACCAAGCTTTTTTTGGTTTGTAACCCGTAAAGTACATATCTCCATATTATTGTCTCATAATTGCAATTATTTTAGTTTTCAGTCCAGAATCACTAAACTTATTATGTAAACTGCAAAAATATTTATGGTGTCTAACCAATAATACTAATTTTGTAATTCAAACAAGATAAATACCTGAAAATTTTAAAATTAGTTTTGTTTTATGCTAGGTTTTAGATACTCGACACGGGATTTTGTGTGCTTAATAATTTTAAACCTTGAAAAAATATGATCTCACGCGAGTGGAAAAAAGAAAGAATAACCAAAAACAATATCAAAATAGAACAATCCAAATTTCTACTAATAGAAAACTTTACTACACAAAAAATAAAGCTAACATCCTGAAATATCAGAAAAGTTTATTTAAAAGAGATAAAAATGCCACCAAACGCAATAAAGCTCGAGCACGCGTAAGGATTGCTACTAAGATGTCTTGTGATCCAGGATTTAAGAAAATGAAATATGACAGAGCAAAACAGAGGTATCTTACGGATCAGGGGTATCGAGAAGGGAAAATTGAGACAGCGAAACAAAAGAGCAAGGAAAGGTATGATAACGATATAGATTACCGAAACAAACATAAGAAAAAAGTTGCTACCAGAATAATGGGTAGATACTGGGGTGACAAAAGCTATAATGAAAAAATTAAATTCTCTGCGAGGTTGTACCGAAGAACGCATAAGGACAAAGGGAAAAATTACATTCAGAAATACAAGAAGATGGCAAAAATGCAGGCTGATCTTTGTAAATTGAGAAACATTTTACGCATGTTTTATCGGGATCACGAAAAGTATTCGAAATTACAGATTAAAATTCTCTTTGAAAGAGCGGATGCTGTTGAAAAGTCGGCTAGAAATGCTTTGGCAAAGCTTCATAGCAATATCCAAAAGAAATGTTGTCAGTTTAACGAAAAGCTTCCAAGGTATGGATTGGCAACTGCGGAACAGTTTATAGATGCAATGGAAAATGTTCGACAACACAGTGAATATACGGAGGCGTACTTCTTAGAAAATTCGTATATTAATTTTGGAAGGAGCAATTGCAGTTTATGTAGCAGCAATAAAAATATATATACAAGCATACCTATCAACAGCGAAGGAAAAGCAATGTTTTTCAATTATGGCGAAAACGAGCCTGTTAGGGTTATTAGTAAATGTGTTTGTAAGACTAATGATTCAGAACAAATTCCTGGAACACCGACTCAAGAAAAAAGCATTTCTAACTGTGTTTTAAACAGTTCGTTTAGTTCTACTGAATATTTGGCAAAAAATTCTCTGTGTAGTAGAACAAACTGTCCTGAAAAGTACGAGACAACTATTGAAAAATGCTCTAAAACTAGATCTGACAAGGAAATTATGATGGCTGAAGTCACCTATAACAATCTGAGTAAACATTCAAAACCAAAAATTGGGCAGCAGGTTACTTGGCAATGTCACCCTGATATCCGCAAGCTCTATCCGACGGATATTGAATTATGTCAAATTCTTTTTGATATCCTTGAAAACAATATAGCATTAAAATTTTCAACTGACAAAGTGGTTAATTTCTACCTTGGCAGCATGGATTATTGTGAAATCAATTACAGGGACACAAGAAAGCATGGGCATTCGTTATACTGTAGCCCAAATGAGGGATGTCAGAGCTATTTGCGTTCTCTAAGGGCACTAGCTCCACATTTTCCTGTCTTGAACTGTTTCAATAATAGCGTATATAAGGCAGTATCAAAATGTAAGATTATACAACATATTAATCCGGGTTGCAGCGGTAGCTAGCAACCTAGTAAGAGACGATCACCTCCAATGTTAAGAAATATAAAACCCCCCAACTCCTAAAAAAAGAGTCAGATCAAAACGAAAAGTACACCATTAGAACCGCCTTGTCCGAAACCTCTATAAAGGAAACTTACCGCCCTTTGGCTTGAATAACAAAGAAAATATATTGGCTTGAAAATCAAGAAAATAGACTTTTACCAAGTTATTCTCCACAAACGGGATATTTTTTTCTTTCCGCTTTTTTTTCTGCTCAGCTAGCTGGGCACTGGAAAATCATAGACAACTGTATAATAGCTCATTTTAAAGGAAATTGCAACATCTAGTCACTTTTGTAATTAAAAATAAAATAGTTTTTAAAATAGAATCAATTTTGTCAAAAAAATTGCATTTCTGATGTATTTTCATACTGCAGTCTTTTCAAAGATATTTGAATTTTGAAGCAATCAAACAGTTCATGGTAATGAACTCCAAAATTTTCTGTTTTGGCCTAATCGCTAAAACTATTATGTAAACTGCAAAAATATTTATGATGTCTAATCAGTAATAGTAAGTTCTTAATTTAAACAACAAAAATACATGAAAATTTTATAATTAGTTTTACTTTTTGTCTCCTGGAAGAAAAATTTTTTTCATCTCAGTTCAAAGTTATTATTTTATCCTGGAACCAAACTTTTTTTGGTTTGTAACCCGTAAGCCATATTATTGTCTTATAATTGCAATTATTTTAGTTTTCAGTCCAGAATCGCTAAACTTATTATGTAAACTGCAAAAATATTTATGGTGTCTAACCAATAATATTAATTTTGTAATTCAAACAAGATAAATACCTGAAAATTTAAAAATTAGTTTTTTTTTATGCTAGGTTTTAGATACTCGACACGGGGTATTGTGTACTTAATAATTTTAAACCTTGAAAAAAATGGTCTCCCGCGAGTGGAAAAAAAGAAAGAATAACCAAAAACAATATCAAAATAGAGCAATCCAAATTTCTACTAATAAAAAACTTTACTACACAAAAAATAAAGCTAACATCCTGAAATATCAGAAAAGTTTATTTAAAAGTTTTGTAATAAAAGGCAAACTGTCCAGTTGTCAACTGCTGCTGAGCTTTGGAGCCGACCCAAATGTGACAGATTGGCTTCACAAAACACCTTTACATTATTCTGCAAAAGAAGGAAAACTGGCTATTTATCAACTTCTGCTCAGCTATGGAGCCGACCCAAATCTGAAGAGTAAATTACAAGAAACACCTTTGCGTTGTGCTGCACAAAAAGTAAGTGAATTCTGGTCCAAACCGGCGGAACTTATCTCCATTGCAGAAAAAGACAAACTGGCTATTTGTCAACTACTGCTGAGCTACGGAGCCGACCCAAATGCATCGGCTTTCAGAAAAATAACACCTCTGCATTTTTCTGTTGAAAATGGTTATTTCAATATATGTAAACTGCTGCTAACTAAAGGAGCCAGACCAAATGTGAAAGGTGGCCCGTACAACGAAACACCTTTGGCTTATGCTATTGAAAACGGCAAATTCGATATTTGTCAACTGCTGCTAACTAAAGGAGCCAGACCAAATGTGAAAGGTGGATGGTACAACGAAACACCTTTGGCTTATGCTATTGAAAATGGCAAATTCGATATTTGTCAACTGCTGCTAACTAAAGGAGCCAGACCAAATGTGAAATGTGGCCCGGACAACAAAACACCTTTGGCTTATGCTATTGAAAAAGGCAAATTCGATATTTGTCAACTGCTGCTTAGCAATGGAGCCAACCCAAACGTGAAAGGCGGTAGGTACAACAAAACAGCTCTACATTTTGCTGCTGAAGAAGGTACAGTCGATATTTTTCAAATGCTTTTGAAGAATGGAGCTAACCCAAATGTGAAAAGCTCCTTATTCAACAGAACACCTTTGCATGATGCTACTCTTAGAGGCGCACTGGATATTTGTCAACTGCTTCTGAGCTATGGAGCCAACCCAAATGCAAAATGTGGCCCATACAACAAAACATCTCTACATTTTGCTGCTGATTTAGGCGCAGAGAACATTTGTCAACTGCTTTTGAGGAAAGGAGCTGACCCAAATGTGAAAAGCACCTTGTTCAACGAAACGGCTTTGCATTTTGCTGCTGAAAAAGGTAATCTGGATATTTGCCAACTGCTGCTGAACAATGGAGCCGACCTAAATGCAATAAGTGACATTGAATATACACAAAATCAAAAGAAAATTTTCAAAAGAAGAACAGCCTTAATCATTGCGTTAAAAAATCGTTCATTCAAAGAATATTTTGCCATAGCCCAATGTTTTTTTGAAAATGAGACAGTTTATCATTCAAAGTTGCCTATAGATGTTAAAGAGGAATACCAGAAAATAATCAAGCATTTAGTAGGAAATAGTAATACTCCAGGACTACCACCAAAGAAGAAATGGTTTTGGAAACTATGGAAACTTGCCTTCAATGACGCTGACTGGTCACTTCAGTCAATGTGCCGGTATTTAGTCATGGAGCATTTATATTGTACTGATACAGTGGACGAAGTTAAAAGAATGAACATACCAGAGACCTTAAAACAATATTTAATTTACCTCTATTTACCTTAACCACCTGCGCATCAGGGTTGCCGTGGCAGCTAGCAGCCTATTAAGAGATGATCATCCGGGTTGCAGCGGTAGCTAGCAACCTAGTAAGAGACGATCACGTCCAATGTTAAGAAATATAAAAACCCCTAACTCCTAAGAACAGAGTCAGATCAAAACAAAAAGTACACCATTAGAACCGCCTTGTCCGAAACCCCTATAAAGGAAACTTACCGCCCTGCGACTTGAATAACAAAGAAAATATATTGGCTTGATAATCAAGAAAATTGACTTTAACCACGTTATTCTCCACAAACGGGATATTTTTTTCTTTATTTTCCACAGATAGCTTGGCACTGGAACATCGTAGAGAGTTGTTCAATGGCTCATTTTAAAGGAAATCTCTAGATCTAGCGCTATTTGTACTTAATTTTTTTTTAATTAATTTTTTTTACGAAAAACTTAATTTTTTATATACAATATTAAACAATGACGTCATCGTCTTTGGATGTAGTTAGTACATAAAGTCTGGATCATCGAATTAAAGCTGAAACTAAGTAAAGAACAATTATGCCTCCATATATTCACAGTGATCTATAAAATTTCCCATTACATCTATAAACTGTTCCACAGTTGCCGGTTCATACCTTGGAAGCTTTTCACTAAACATGCAACATTTCTTTTGGATATTACTATGAAGTTTTGCGAAAGCATCTCTAGCTGACTTTTCAACAAAATCCATTCTTTCAGAGATAATTTTAATCTTTAATTTTGAATATTTTTCGTAATCCCGGTAAAAAATTCGTATCTAATAAAGAACAAACTCTTGCCTATACTAAATTTTATACGCCACTTAATTATAGTTTAGGTAAGTAATTAAACAGATAGCATGGCATTGGAACATCGTAGAGAGTTGTTCAATGGCTCATTTAAAGGAAATTAATGGGGTTAATTAACTTTAAAATGGAACATGTATTGCAAATCATTCTAGGTAATAACAATGTTTCTATTTTGTGAAACTGATAAAAATATGAATACAAAAAAGTTGATATTTTAAATGCAAGTAAAAGGAAATGTAATACAACAAATCTTTTAAGCTGATAACAATTTTTCTAGCTTTCTATAGCAAAATTCTTTAAATAGCAAAAATATTTGTGTGGAATTGTAAAAGGGATTATATGTAACACATAGTTCTAACTATGTTAATAATTTTTTTTTTAATAAATTCTATCTCAGGTGAGATTGGGAGCACTGGCTTGTTTAATTATTCAGATTAATTTAAACAGATGAAATTAAAACAAATAAAAGGCATCCTAAAGAAAGATCCTAAAAAAGCAACAGCAGTTGCTGCCACAATTATCGGAGGAGCTGGTGCAGTAGCTGGCACGGTGTCATCAACAGCAGCGTTCGTTTCTTCTGGCTTTACCAGCACCATAGACTTTTTCTCAAATATTTCAGAAGTTAAACCTAAATTTACTTGGGCAAAAATTGTGATAAAAACACTGTCAATCTTAGTGTTGTTGGCAGTAATATGCATCTTGATTATCTTTCGGTGGAACAAATTGCGACACCTTATTCCAATTCAAAGAGAAGTTGAACCATCTATAGAATTTAAAAAACACTTTCAAGGAGCGTTTGATGCACTGATTGTATTATGTGCAGTTTGTCTCATTTTGGGAGCGATCTTTGAAGTTGTAACATTCTTATATTTCTTCATGACACTATTAGGCTGTATTTATCTTATAGTTATTGGTTCTGGAATCATCATATGGATCCTAAGCGTACAATATGTTCCAACAATGACAGCAAAGCTAATTGTGTCCCTTCTGATGAATCAGTATAATCCATACCCTGAACAAAAACAATATTTTAGCATGTACTTAGATCTCCTGCAATACAACACTGAATGCTGTGGAGTTAGTGAGCCAAAAGGAGCTATTGAAAGCTACCAGATTCACTCTCTTTTTTATAGAGATCAGCTGAAAAATTCAAATAGTTTGGACTTAAAGGTACCAATATCCTGTTGCAGAAAAGGAGATAATGACGTAATTATGGCTTGCATAAGGACTGGAGATAACAATAGTACATACACTACTCCATGTGATTCTAAGTTGGTTGACATAACTAAAACCCTTCCTACAGTCTATGTTGTTTTGATAATTCCAGTATTATTTATTTTTTTAGCTCAGGGAGCACAGCCCGAGTACTGGATGTACCTATTCCGCCTTTTAGTAAAGCATATAGTTTCGTTGATTAGATTTATAATAAGTGTGCTTTTTTGCTGTTTCTGCTGTAGTAAGGTTGACAATAAAAATTTGTGGCAGAACATTAAATTTGAAAATCCAATTAAAAACCCTTTCATATTTATAAAAGACAAGTATGATAAACCTGTTTTGCCAATTTCACTGCAGGACTACAAAGAACTTACGAAAAAAGAAGAATGGGATTAGCTATTTGAAGGCGATTGGAGACCCCAAATGAAAGGTTTTGAAAACTCTATGACTGACTTTATGTCCACAAGACTTTGAAGACAATTAGACAACTAGGATTCTTCTCACTATACCAGTGTAGGATAGACCCAACAATTGGGTCTCACAATAGACCCAAAATAAAACAGACCAAATTTACACTTCATGTTGAGATACAAGTATACCTGCCAGATAGACCTCACTGAAACAAAAAATTATTTTGCATTCTTGCTTTGTCAGGTTACTCACTTGAAAGTGGGTTAACGAATTTTTTTTGTCTCAGATTAGAAGGGTGTGTTAGCAGAAAATAGGGAACCGATAACTGCAAACAAAAACCACATCGAACCGCAACGATAACCGTAAACTCTAAATCCACAACGAATCCATACACAAAGATATAGCTTCAGTAAATAGCACGGAAGGATATAGGAAAAGGTATAACTTCACCAAAGTTCATAGAAAGCTATACGAAGAAGCACATTCTCAAAACAAACCAGAAAGCTTTACAAGCGATTTGATTACTGGCCACTACAATAGCGACGTAATTTTTCCAAGAAAAATCCCTTGTCTCTGCTTATCTATCAACAAACGTATATATAAGAAATCTTTATTAAACCATAAGTTAATGGCTCTCGATTAGACAATAAGTTGACATTTTTACAGAGGCAACAGTTTTGGCACGTTGACAAGATATGATTTATAATGTTGGTGCAGCAATAGGCCATTCTTTTCCTTACTGATTTCATTCGAATGCTAACACCGGAAATATGACAATAAGATCTATCAACGGCTAACATGTTACCAGAGCCATTAGCTAGAAGTTGCCCATCTTCATCAACTATTATTTTTAAGTTGGCATTCTCTTTGAGCACTAACTTTTCTGGAAATGATACTTTCACATATCCACCTTTTGAACGATGAAAATTCTTGACTACTCCAAAGGAAGTTAACTCCTCACTGTCATGACAACATAGGCACACATTCCCAATTATATCTCCACTACTAATTGTCCCATAGTTCCAATATAACTCTTTGACAGCATTCAAGACAACAATGACTTTATCATGTGAGTAAAATTTCGGCGAATAATTAATTTTTATCTATTCTTTATAAAATATATTGTACATTTTTATCCTTCCAATGGTAAAAAATTACTGATTTAATACACACAATAATCTAGATAGTCTCGATAACCTACCATGGAGTACCACTGGGAAAGCCGCTTCCAATGTAAGAGCAACCATTGAGTACGTTTGCTACACCCGCAAGCATACATAGTGAGAGAGAAATACAAAGTCGACCTGGGGGGATTTTCCGGCAAGTATGGTTAGGTTAGGTTAGACTAGATTAAGTTAGGTTAGATTAGGCTAGGTTAGGTTAGGTTAGGTAAGTTAGGTTAGCTAAGTTAGGTTAGGTTAGCTAGTAAACATCTCTCCATGTTTAAGTTATGTTAGGTTAGGCTAGATTAAGTTATGTTTGGTTAGGTTAAGTTAGGTTAGCCCAAATACGCGCACGTACGTAGGCTAACCTAACCTAACTTAACTTAACCTAACATAACTTAATCTAACCTAACCTAACCTAACTTAAACATGGAGAGATGTTTAGTAGCTAACCTATCCTAACTTAGCTAGCCTAACATACCTAACCTGACTTAACCTAACCTAATCTAACCTAACTTAATCTAGTCTAACCTAACCTAACCATACTCGCCGGAAAATCCCCCCTGGTCGACTTTGTATTTCTCTATCACTATGAACTATTACTAAACATCTGAACTGAAGTGGAACCTTTTTATACTTCTATGGAAAAATTTAGAATAGAACTTTAAATTTCTTGGTGTCTTTGTAAAAATAAATAATTGAAGTGGAAGATTTTTATTTTCTCTGGAGAAATTAGAATTGAAGTGTGCAACCTAGTAATTGATGCAACCTAGTAAGAGACGATCACGTCCAATGTTAAGACATATAAAAACCCATAGTTCCTAAAAAAGGAGTCAGATCAAAACAAAAAGTACACCATTAGAACCGCCATGTCCGAAACCCCTTCATAGGAAACTTTCTGTCCAATGGCTTGAACAGCAAGGGAAATATATTGGCTTGAAAATCAAGAAAATTGACTTTAACCACGTTATTCTCCCCAAACGGGATATTTTTTTTCTTTTTTTTCTCTTTTCTTTGTATCCAGAGATAGCTTGGCACTGGAACATCGTAGAGGGTTGTTCAATAGCTCATTTTAAAGGAAATTAATTGGGTTAAAAATCTATAGTAACTAAAATAAATTATTTCTAAAAGAAAATAAATTTTTCCACCAAAAACTGTATTTTTGATGCAGTGACGTCATAATTACTATATAAGAAACGTCAAAACGGTAAATGGTCTCATTCATGAATACATAATGGTTAGATCAAAGCAAGCTACACGCAAGTTAAAAAATCAGTACTAAAAAATCAAGAAAAGTGGCAACTACTACAACATTCTGCCTAAACGGGATATTTTTTTCTCTTTTCTTTGTTTCCAGAGATAGCTTGGCACTGGAACATCGTAGATAGTTGTTCAATAGCTCATTTTAAAGGAAATTACAGTAAATCCGGGTTGCAGTGGTAGCTAGCAACCTAGTAAGAGACGATCACGTCCAATGTTAAGAAATATAAAAACCCATAGTTCCTAAAAAAGGAGTCAGATAAAAACAAAAATTACACCATTAGAACCGCCTTGTCCGAAACCCCTGTATAGGAAACTTTCTGTCTACTAAAAGTCGAGGGCTCGTACAAGGAACTAAGTCATTACATAGTTTATAATAAAGAACGACCTCTTGCCTATACTAAATTATATAGGCCACTTAACTATAGTATAGGTTAGTAAATCACTGAAATAACAAACCATTCCATACATTGGACTTAGTTAGCTACTTGATTGTTTGAGTTTCGTCTCTTACTTCTTAAAAGAAGAAAAAGCCGTAGGCTTTTTCCTGTTTTTACAATAAAAGACGATCATTGGAATAACAAACAATTGTATACATTGGAATTAGCTAGCTACTTGATTGCTTGAGACGCGTCTCTTACTATTTCAAAGAAGAAAAAGCCGTAGGCTTTTTCCTGTGTGTAATCAGTTTATTATCATAGACAGCGCTCTAGCACTGCCTGAGTAAAGAAAGTTCATCCGGGTTGCAGCGGTAGCTAGCAACCTAGTAAGAGACGATCACCTCCAATGTTAAGAAATATAAAACCCCCCAACTCCTTAAAAAAGAGTCAGATTAAAACAAAAAGTACACCATTAGAACCGCCTTCTCCGAATCCTCTATAAAGGAAACTTACCGCCCTTTGGCTTGAATAACAAAGAAAATATATTGGCTTGAAAATCAAGAAAATTGACTTTTACCACGTTATTCTCCACAAACGGGATATTTTTTTCTTTCCGCTTTTTATATCCGGGTTGCAGCGGTAGCTAGCAACCTAGTAAGAGACGATCACGTCCAATGTTAAGAAATATAAAAACCCATAGTTCTTAAAAAATTACATTAAAAGACGATCACTGAAGTAACAAACCATTCCATACATTGGACTTAGTTAGCTACTTGATTGTTTGAGTTTCGTCTCTTACTATTTAAAAGAAGAAAAAGCCATAGGCTTTTTCCTGTTTGTATTTATAGTTAAAAAACGAACTCAAGTCCAAAGAAACTGAACACTGTGGTTCATTAATATTATCTTCATTATTTTAGCTAGAATGTAAATAAACAAGTTTCTTTTTTAAATTTTTCCGGGTTGCAGCGGTAGCTAGCAACCTAGTAAGAGACGATCACGTCCAATGTTAAGAAATATAAAAACCCATAGCTCCTAAAGCAGGAGTCAGATCAAAACAAAAAGTACACCATTAGAACCGCCTTGTCCGAAACCCCTGTATAGGAAACTTTCTGTCCCTTGGCTTGAACAGCAAGGGAAATATATTGGCTTGAAAATCGAGAAAATTGACTTTAACCACGTTATTCTCCCCAAACGAGATATTTTTTTCTTTTTTTTTTCTTTTTTGTATCCAGAGATAGCTTGGCACTGGAACATCGTAGAGGGTTGTTCAATAGCTCATTTTAAAGGAAATTAATTGGGTTAAAAATCTATAGTAACTAAAATAAATTATTTCTAAAAGAGAATAAATTTTTCCAATAAAAACTGTATTTTTAATGCAGTGACGTCATAATTACTATATAAGAAACGTCAAAACTGTAAATGGTCTCATTCATGAATACATAATGGTTAGATCAAAGCAAGCTACACACAAGTTAAAAAATCAGTACTAAAAAATCAAGAAAAGTGGCAGCTACTACAACATTCTGCCTAAACGGGGTATTTTTTTCTCTTTTCTTTGTTTCCAGTATAATAAAGATCAAACTCTTCCCTATACTAACTTGCATACGCAACTTTACTATAGTTAAGATTACAGTATTTATATTTTTTTTATTACATTAAAAGACGATCACTGAAGTAACAAACCATTCCATACATTGGACTTAGTTAGCTACTTGATTGTTTGAGTTTCGTCTCTTACTATTTCAAAGAAAAAAAAGCCGTAGGTTTTTTCCTGTTTGTATTTCCGGGTTGCAGCGGTAGCTAGCAACCTAGTAAGAGACGATCACGTCCAATGTTAAGAAATATAAAAACCAAAGCTCCTAAAAAAGCAGTCAGATCAAAACAAAAAGTACACCATTAGAACCGTCTTGTCCGAGACCCCTTTTTAGGAAACTTTCTGTCCCTTGGCTTGAACAGCAAGGGAAATATATTGGCTTGAAAATCAAGAAAATTGACTTTAACCGCGTTATTCTCCCCAAACGGGATATTTTTTTCTTTTTTTTTCTTTTCCACAGATAGCTTGGCACTGGAACATCGTAGAGGGTTGTTCAATAGCTCATTTTAAAGGAAATTAGTTGGTTTAAAAATCTATAGTAACTAAAATAAATTATTTCTATAAGAGAATAGATTTTTCTACCAAAAACTGCATTTTTGATGTCTTTTCACACTGCAGTCTCTCAAACATAATCGTATACCAGTTATCCGGGTTGCAGCGGTAGCTAGCAACCTAGTAAGAGATCACGTCCAATGTTAAGAAATATAAAAACCCATAGTTCTTAAAAAAAAGAGTCAGATCAAAACAAAAAGTACACCATTAGAACCGCCTTGTCCGAAACCCCTGCATAGTAAAATTTCTGTCCCTTGGCTTGAACAGCAAGGGAAATATATTGGCTTGAAAATCAAGAAAAGTGGCAGCTACTACAACATTCTGCCTAAACGGGATATTTTTTTCTTTTTTTTTTTTTTTTTCTTTTTTTCTTTTTTTGTATCCAGAGATAGCTTGGCACTGGAACATCGTAGAGGGTTGTTCAATAGCTCATTTTAAAGGAAATTAATTGGGTTAAAAATCTATAGTAACTAAAATAAATTATTTCTAAAAGAGAATAAAATTTTCCACCAAAAACTGCATTTTGATGTCTTTTCACACTGCAGTCTTTCAAATATAATCGTATACCAGCGGTAAGAATTGAACCCACGCCTCTGAAGAGACTGGTGGCTAACACCAGTGCCTTGGACCACTCGGCCAGGCTGCCTCTCATAAATAAATATATATGTGAATTTGGGTTGCAGCAGTAGCTAGCAACCTAGTAAGAGACGATCAGTCCAATGCTAAGAAATATAAAAACCCAAAACTCCTAAAAATAGAGTCAGATCAAAACAAAAGTACATCATTAGAAATACCTTGTCTGAAACCCTACTAGATAAATAATGAACGTCATCATAGTTTTATATTAGAGCTATGACGTGAATAGAGTGACGTCATAATTAGTATATAAGGAAAGTCAAAACTGAAAATTCTCTCATTCTTGATTAGAATAATGGTTAGATCAAAGCAGGCTATACGCAAGTTGAAGAAAGAGTACTACACAAACAAAAGAGATAGTAACTTGAAAAGAAAAAAGCAAAGGTATTCAACCGACCAGGTGTATCGTGAAGTAATAATTGAGAGAGCAAAACAAAGGTATTCAACCGACCAGGCGTATCGAGAAGTAATAATTGAGAGAGCAAAAGAAAACAGCAAGATGTGTTATCACAATGATGAAGATTATAGACATGCAAAAATTGAGACAGCCAAACAAAAGATCAAGGAACGGTATGGTAATGATGAACATTACAGAGAAGCAAGAATTGAGCAGGCTAAACAAAAGATCAAGGAGCGTTATCACAATGATAAACTTTATAGAGAAGCAACAATTGAGCAGGCTAGACAAAAGAGCAGGGAACGTTATCACAATGATGAAGATTATAGACACGCACAAATTGAGACAGCCAAACAAAAGATCAAGGAACGGTATGGTAATGATGAACATTACAGAGAAGCAAGAATTGAGCAGGCTAGACAAAAGAGCAGGGAACGGTATGATAATGATGAAGATTACCGAAACAAACATAAGAAAAAAGTTGCTACCAGAATAATGGGTAGATACTGGGGTGACAAAAGCTATAATGAAAAAATTAAATTCTCTGCGAGGTTGCACCGAAGAACGCATAAGGACAAAGGGAAAAATTACATTCAGAAATACAAGAAAATGGCAAAAATGCAGGCTGATCTTCATAAATTGAGAAACATTTTACGCATGTTTTACCAGGATCACGAAAAGTATTCAAAATTACAGATTAAAATTCTCTTTGAAAGAGCGGATGCTGTTGAAAAGTCGGCTAGAAATTCCTTGGCAAAGCTTCATAGTAATATCCAAAAGAAATGTTGTCAGTTTAATGAAAAGCTTCCAAGGTATGGATTGGCAACTGCGGAACAGTTTACAGATGCAATGGAAAATGTTCGACAACACAGTGAATATACGGAGGCGTACTTCTTTGAAAATTCGTATATTAATTTTGGAAGGAGCAATTGCAGTTTATGTAGCAGCAATAAAAACATATATACAAGCATACCTATCAACAGCGAAGGAAAAGCAATGTTTTTTAATTATGGCGAAAACGAGCCTGTTAGGGTTATTAGTAAATGTGCTTGTAAGACTAATGATTTAGAACAAATTCCAGGAACACCGACTCAAGAAAAAAACATTTCTAACTGTGTTTTAAACAGTTCTTTTAGTTCTACTGAATATAGTTAAAAAACGAACTCAAGTCCAAAGAAACTGAATACTGTGGTTCATTAATATTATCTTCATTATTTTAGCTAGAATGTAAATAAACAAGTTTCTTTTTTAAATTTTTTACAGTAAAGAACGATCTCTCTCCCATAGTAACTGATATGTTACATTAAAATTACAATAATCCGGGTTGCAGCGGTAGCTAGCAACCTAGTAAGAGACGATCACGTCCAATGTTAAGAAATATATTATAATAAAGAACGAATATTTTACCGATTGTCTACTAATAACCATATATGACGTAATAAGTGAAATGACGTAATATCTAAAACCTATTGTCTACTAATAACCATATATGACTTAATTAGCGACGTGACGTAAAAATTGAATTTACATTAAAAGACGATCACTGAAATAACAAACCATTCCATACATTGGACTTAGTTAGCTACTTGATTGTTTGAGTTTCGTCTCTTACTATTTAAAAGAAGAAAAAGCCGTAGGCTTTTTCCTGTTTGTATTTATAGTTAAAAAACGAGCTCAAGTCCAAAGAAACTGAACACTGTGGTTCAGTCATATTATCTTCATTATTTTAGCTAGAATATAAATAAACAAGTTTCTTTTTTAAATTTTAAATTGAAAAGATAGTGCTTTTAATTCAACATATTAAAAGTTCTCCCCGACGGGGAATCAAACCCCCTTCTCCCAGGTAACAAGTGGGCATACTTACCAAAAGACTTCAAAAAGACTTCATAGAAGATTTTAAGCAGATGAAAGATCTTGGTACTGACCAATTTCAAATCAAGAAACTAAAAGGTGAGACCGAAGACTTATTTCTGGAAGAACTTGATCTAAAAGTGTTTCCAAATCTTTTCCCGAAAGGCAAATATGGCTTGCGTGACAAGGCAAGACCTTTTCGGATTAGGAATGCAGAATATTTTAAATCAAGGCTTCTTAGCAGACATACTAAGTTTCGTCTTGACAAACAGTTTCTTTTTCAAAGCTTCCAATTGCAAGAATTCTCTTACATGTGTAATAGCGTCGGTCATATGTTGCGGACTGTGAAACCAAATGAAAATGCTCGTCAATTTATAGACAGGCTTCCCGTGATGGAGAGATGGAAGTGACTTTGTTTTCCGTTCAATCAAAAAGCAGAGGATCTCAGCAGTATTTTCAATCTCTTTCCTATAATTTACAGTAAAGAACGATCTCTTTCCCATACTAACTGATATATGGTGGTTCCAGGTGTAGTTACATTACATAAAGGATCGATGTGGTTCATTATAAATTATAAAAGGTTTAGAGCTTCTAATGTTCGAAGATTATAGAGTTAAAAATTTTCCAATACCGGGAATCGAACCCGGGCCTTCTAGACGAAATCCAGCTATCCTATCCACTACACCATATGGGACTATAAAACAGCATGATTTAAGAACCATATGCATATTATTATTTCATCGTATTTTCCGGGTTGCAGCGGTAGCTAGCAATCCAGGTTGCAGCGGTAGCTAGTAACCTAGTAAGAGACGATCAAGTCCAATGTTAAGAAATATAAAAACCCCTAACTCCTGAGAAAAGAGTCAGATCAAAACAAAAATTACACTATTACAACCACCTTGTCCAAAACCCCTATTAAGGCAACTTATCACTCTTTGGCTTGAATAACAAAGAAAATATATTGGCTTGAAAATCAAGAAAATTGACTTTAACCAAGTTATTCTCCACAAACGGGATATTTTTTTCATTCCGCTTGATTTTCCTCCTCAACTAGCTGGGCACTGGAAATTCATACAGATCTGTATAATAGCTCATTTTAAATGAAATTTCAACATCTAGTCACTTTTTTAATTAAAAATTTTTAAAGTAGACTCAATTTTGTCAAAAAAATTGCATTTTTGATGTATTTTCATCCTGCAGTCTATTCAAAGATATTTGAGTTTTATAATAAAGATCGAACTCTTCCCTATACTAACTTGCATACGCAACTTCACTATAGTTAAGATTACAGAATTTATATTTTTACATTAAAAGACGATCACTGAAATAACAAACCATTCCATACATTGGACTTAGTTAGCTACTTGTTTGTTTGAGTTTCGTCTCTTACTATTTAAAAGAAGAAAAAGCCGTAGGCTTTTTCCTGTTTGTATTTATAGTTAAAAAACGAACTCAAGTCCAAATAAACTGAACACTGTGGTTCATTTATATTATCTTCATTATTTTAGCTAGAATGTAAATAAACAAGTTTCTTTTTTAAATTTTAAATTGAAAAGATATTGCTTTTAATTCAACATATTAAAAGTTCTCCCCGACGGGGAATCGAATCCCCTTCTCCCAGGTAACAAGTGGGCATACTTACCATTAGACTATCAAAGACTTATAAAATAAAAGTTACATATAAGATATGATAATAATTTTTACATAAAGGACCGATATAGCTCATCATAATCCGATACTGGGGTGACAAAAGCTAAAAAATTAAATTCTCTGCGAGGTTGTACCGAAGAATCCGGGTTGCAGATGTAGCTAGCAACCTAGTAAGAGACGATCACGTCCAATGTTAAGAAATATAAAAACCCATAGCTCCTAAAAAAGGAGTCAGATCAAAAGAAAAAGTACACCATTAGAACCGCCTTGTCCCAAACCCGTTCATAGGAAACTTTCTGTGCCTTGGCTTGAACAGCAAGGGAAATATAGTGGCTTGAAAATCAAGAAACTTGACTTTAACTACACTATTCTTCCCACACGTGATATTTTGTTCTCTTTTTTTTGTATCCATAGATAGCTTGGCACAGGAACATCGTAGAAGGTTCTTCAATAGCTCATCCCAAAGGAAATTAGTTAGGTTAAAAACCTATAGTAATTAAAAAGAATTATTTATAAAAGAGAATAAATTTTTCCAATAAAAACTGTATTTTTGATGCAGTGACTTCATAATTACTATATAAGAAACGTCAAAACTGTATCCGAGTTGCAGCGGTAGCTAGCAACCTAGTAAGAGACGATCACGTCCAATGTTAAGAAATATAAAAACCCATAGTTCCTAACAAAGGAGTCAGATCAAAACAAAAAGTACACCATTAGAACCGCATTGTCCAAAACCCCTGTATAGGAAACTTTCTGTCCCTTGGCTTGAACAGCAAGGGAAATATAATGGCTTGAAAATCAAGAAAATTGACTTTAACCACGTTATTCTCCCCAAACGGGATATTTTTTTCTTTTTTTTTCTTTTCCACAGATAGCTTGGCACTGGAACATCGTAGAGGGTTGTTCAATAGCTCATTTTAAAGGAAATTATTTGGGTTAAAAATCTATAGTAACTAAAATAAATTATTTGTAAAAGAGAATAAATTTTTCCACCAAAAACTGCATTTTTGATGTCTTTTCACACTGCAGTCTTTCAAACACAATCGTATACCAGCGGTAAGATTTGAACCCACGCCTCCGAATCTAGTAAGAGACGATCAGTCCAATGCTAAGAAATATAACAAAACTCCTAAAAATAGAGTCAAATCAAAACAAAAGTACATCATTAGAATTACCTTGTCTGAAACCCTACTAGATAAATATTGAATGTCGTCATTGTTTTATATTAGAGCTATGACGTGAATAGAAAAACACGAAAATATATTGTTGTTTCTGAAGACGTCATGAAATAATATCAAATTGCGCTATGACGTCAATAAAATCCTTACGCCGTGACGTCATAATTACTATATAAGAAGCGTCAGAACTGTAAATGTTCTCATTCATAATTACATAATGGTTTCAATCAAGCAAGCTATACGCAAGTTGAAAAAACAGTACTACACAAACAACAGAGATGAAAAAAGCAAAGGCACAAACAACAGATTGAAAAGAAAAAAGCAAAGGTATTCAACCGACCAGGCGTATCGAGAAGTAATAATTGAGAGAGCAAAACAAAACAGCAAGATGTGCTATCTCAATGATGAAGATTATAGACATGCAAAAATTGAGACAGCCAAACAAAAGTTCAAGGATAGTTATCACAATGATGAAGATTACCGCATTAAATATAAGAAAAACCAAAAGCAAAGGTATTCAACCGTCCAGGTGTATCGAGAATTATAATAAAGAACGAATATTTTACCGATTATCTACTAATAACCATATATGACGTAATAAGTGACATGACGTAATATCTAAAACCTATTGTGTACTAATAACCATATATGACTTAATGAGCGACGTGACGTAAAACTTGAAAAAATTAATTTTTATTTTATTTTCGTTTTTAGTTCAGAATTGCTAAAGTTATAAACTGCAAAAATATTTATGGTGTCTGAACAATAGTTTTAATCTTTTAATTTAGTCTAGAAAAATACCTGAAAATTTAAAAATTAGTTTAATTTTTTGTTAGGTTGTTGATACTTGATACGGGACATAAAAATTCAACTAATGGTTGCGTAATGGTTTCAATCAAACAAGCTACACGCAAGTTAAAAAAAGAGTACTACCAAAAAAACAGAGATAGCATCTTGAAAAGAGAAAAGCAAAGGTATTCAACCGACCAGGCGTATCGAAATGCGAAAATTGATAGTGACAAACAACGTTATTGTAATGATGTAGTTTATATACATGCGAAAATTGAGACAGCCAAACAAAAGAGCAAGGAACGGTATGATAACGATATAGATTACCGAAACAAACATAAGAAAAAAGTTGCTACCAGAATAATGTTTAGATACTGGGGTGACAAAAGCTATAATGTAAAAATTAAATTCTCTGCGAGGTTGTACCGAAGAACGCATAAGGACAAAGGTAAAAATTTACAATAAGGAACGAACTGAACCCATAGTAACTTAAGTGTTATTATAATAAAGAAGGAACGCTTGCTCATAGTATCTGAAATATTAATTAAAAGTAGTAGCTCTAGCTTTAGTGGCAGTATTATCATCGGTAAACTTTTCTAGAGTATGGTGCAATAATTGACTTACATGCTTTATTCTCTGAAATTCGTCTCTTACTACTCAAACTAAGAAAAAACCGTAGGCTTTTTCCTGTTTGTAATCCGGGTTGCTGCGGTAGCTAGCAACCTAGTAAGAGACGATACAATAAAGAACGAACTGTTGCGTATACCAACTTGTATAGGCAACCGGGTTGCAGTGGTAACTAGCAACCTAATAAGAGACGATCACGTCTGATGTTAAGAAATATAAAATTACATTAAAGAATATAGTAAAGATCGACCTCTAGCTTATTTGAATTTTAAATTAAACGATTTTAATTCATTGTTAAATAAAGGATCGATATATGTTGTATAATTACATAAAGGATCGATACTATAAATGGGAATTCTGTAATTATCATCGGTATCACAGTTTTATAGATAGCTGAATTACAAACTAAAAGAAATTGACCTGCAAAAATATTTATGATGCCTAATCAGTAATAGTAATTTTTTAATTTAAACAAACAAAATACATGAAAATTCTAAAATTAGTTTTGCTTTTTGTCTCCTGGAAGAAATTTTTTTTTCATCTCAGTTCAAATTTATTATTGTATCCTGTAACCCGTAAAGTACATATCTCCATATTATTGTCTCACAATTGCAATTATTTTAGTTTTCAGTCCAGAATCACTAAACTTATTATTTAAACTGCAAAAATATTTATGGTGTCTAACCAATAATACTAATTTTGTAATTCAAACAAGATAAATACCTGAAAATTTTAAAATTAGTTTTGTTTTATGCTAGGTTTTAGATACTCGACACGGGATTTTGTGTGCTTAATAATTTTAAATCTTGAAAAAATATGGTCTCACGCGAGTGGAAAAAAAGAAAGAATAACCAAAAACAATATCAAAATAGAACAATCCAAATTTCTACTAATAGAAAACTTTACTACACAAAAAATAAAGCTAACATCCTGAAATATAAGAAAAGTTTATTTAAAAGAGATAAAAATGCCACCAAACGCAATAAAGCTCGAGCACGCGTAAGGATTGCTACTAAGATGTCTTGTGATCCAGGATTTAAGAAAATGAAATATGACAGAGCAAAACAGAGGTATCTTACGGATCAGGGGTATCGAGAAGGAAAATTGAGACAGCGAAACAAAAGAGCAAGGAACGGTATGATAACGATATAGATTACCGAAACAAACATAAGAAAAAAGTTGCTACCAGAATAATGGGTAGATACTGGGGTGACAAAAGCTATAATGAAAAAATTAAATTCTCTGCGAGGTTGTACCGAAGAACGCATAAGGACAAAGGGAAAAATTACATTCAGAAATACAAGAAGATGGCAAAAATGCAGGCTGATCTTTGTAAATTGAGAAACATTTTACGCATGTTTTATCGGGATCACGAAAAGTATTCGAAATTACAGATTAAAATTCTCTTTGAAAGGGCGGATGCTGTTGAAAAGTCGGCTAGAAATGCTTTGGCAAAGCTTCATGGCAATATCCAAAAGAAATGTTGTCAGTTTAACGAAAAGCTTCCAAGGTATGGATTGGCAACTGCGGAACAGTTTATAGATGCAATGGAAAATGTTCGACAACACAGTGAATATACGGAGGCGTACTTCTTAGAAAATTCGTATATTAATTTTGGAAGGAGCAATTGCAGTTTATGTAGCAGCAATAAAAATATATATACAAGCATACCTATCAACAGCGAAGGAAAAGCAATGTTTTTCAATTATGGCGAAAACGAGCCTGTTAGGGTTATTAGTAAATGTGTTTGTAAGACTAATGATTTAGAACAAATTCCTGGAACACCGACTCAAGAAAAAAGCATTTCTAACTGTGTTTTAAACAGTTCGTTTAGTTCTACTGAATATTTGGCAAAAAATTCTCTGTGTAGTAGAACACACTGTCCTGAAAAGTACGAGACAACTATTGAAAAATGCTCTAAAACTAGATCTGACAAGGAAATTATGATGGCTGAAGTCACCTATAACAATCTGAGTAAAAATTCAAAACCAAAAATTGGGCAGCAGGTTACTTGGCAATGTCACCCTGATATCTGCAAGCTCTATCCGACGGATATTGAATTATGTCAAATTCTTTTTGATATCCTTGAAAACAATATAGCATTAAAATTGATTGTTTGAGTTTCGTCTCTTACTATTTAAAAGACCATATATCAGTTGTATTTGTAGTTAAATAATCCGGGTTGCAGCGGTAGCTAGCAACCTAGTAAGAGACGATCACCTCCAATGTTAAGAAATATAAAACCCCCCAACTCCTAAGAAAAGAGTCAGATCAAAACAAAAAGTACACCATTAGAACTGCCTTGTCCGAATCCTCTATATAGGAAACTTACCGCCCTTTGGCTTGAATAACAAAGAAAATATATTGGCTTGAAAATCAAGATAATAGACTTTTACCACGTTATTCTCCACAAACGGGATATTTTTTTCTTTCCGCTTGTTACATAAAGGATCGATACTATAAATGGGAATTCTGTAATTATCATCGGTATCACAGTTTTATAGATAGCTGAATTACAAACTAAAAGAAATTGACCCAGGGTGGGCTTGAACCACCAACCTTTCGACTATTAGCCGAACCTGCTAGCCTGTTGCGCCACGGCGTCATTTATCAGAGATGTAAAATTAACAATATGATGTGTTCAAATAGAATATAAAAGAGGATAAAACCGAAACTAAAATGACCAAGCAAAATAAACAAAATACTTTGCTTTGTCAAACAGTTCGTGGTAACGAACTGTAAGTAAGGAGCGACCCGGCTCAATGGTAACCGAAACTCTAAAAAACGGGATTTCGATACCAATAGATACATCAAAAGAATCAGATTTTAAGTGGTTGCTGTTACCTAGTGTCAGACTAGGTTGCTGCTACCGTTGCAACCACGATTTGTAATGTTCTTCGATATTTTTTTTTTATTTACTATGGGCGACAGTTGGTTCTTTCATATACTATTGAATAATTGACACTATTGAATACCTGACACTATTGAACTAAATTATCGAAAATATTACATATTTTCTTTCTTTTTTTTCTTTTTTTCTTTTTTTTTCTTTTTTTGTATCCAGAGATAGCTTGGCACTGGAACATCATAGAGGGTTGTTCGATAGCTCATTTTAAAGGAAATTAATTGGGTTAAAAATCTATAGTAACTAAAATAAATTATTTCTAAAAGAGAATAAATTTTTCCACCAAAAACTGCATTTTGATGTCTTTTCACACTGCAGTCTTTCAAATATAATAGTATACCAGCGGTAAGAATCGAACCCACGCCTCTGAAGAGACTGGTGGCTAACACCAGTGCCTTGGACCACTCGGCCAGGCTGCCTCTCATAAATAAATATATATGTGAATTTGGGTTGCAGCAGTAGCTAGCAACCTAGTAAGAGACGATCAGTCCAATGCTAAGAAATATAAAAACCCAAAACTCCTAAAAATAGAGTCAGATCAAAACAAAAGTACATCATTAGAAATACCTTGTCTGAAACCCTACTAGATAAATAATGAACGTCATCATAGTTTTATATTAGAGCTATGACGTGAATAGAGTGACGTCATAATTAGTATATAAGGAAAGTCAAAACTGAAAATTCTCTCATTCTTGATTAGAATAATGGTTAGATCAAAGCAGGCTATACGCAAGTTGAAGAAAGAGTACTACACAAACAACAGAGATAGTAACTTGAAAAGAAAAAAGCAAAGGTATTCAACCGACCAGGTGTATCGAGAAGTAATAATTGAGAGAGCAAAACAAAGGTATTCAACCGACCAGGCGTATCGAGAAGTAATAATTGAGAGAGCAAAAGAAAACAGCAAGATGTGTTATCACAATGATGAAGATTATAGACATGCAAAAATTGAGACAGCCAAACAAAAGATCAAGGAACGGTATGGTAATGATGAACATTACAGAGAAGCAAGAATTGAGCAGGCTAAACAAAAGATCAAGGAGCGTTATCACAATGATAAACTTTATAGAGAAGCAACAATTGAGCAGGCTAGACAAAAGAGCAGGGAACGTTATCACAATGATGAAGATTATAGACACTCAAAAATTGAGACAGCCAAACAAAAGATCAAGGAACGGTATGGTAATGATGAACATTACAGAGAAGCAAGAATTGAGCAGGCTAGACAAAAGAGCAGGGAACGGTATGATAATGATGAAGATTACCGAAACAAACATAAGAAAAAAGTTGCTACCAGAATAATGGGTAGATACTGGGGTGACAAAAGCTATAATGAAAAAATTAAATTCTCTGCGAGGTTGTACCGAAGAAGGCATGAGGACAAAGGGAAAAATTACATTTAGAAATACAAGAAAATGGCAAAAATGCAGGCTGATCTTCGTAAATTCAGAAACATTTTACGCATGTTTTACCAGGATCACGAAAAGTATTCAAAATTACAGATTAAAATTCTCTTTGAAAGAGCGGATGCTGTTGAAAAGTCGGCTAGAAATTCCTTGGCAAAGCTTCATAGTAATATCCAAAAGAAATGTTGTCAGTTTAATGAAAAGCTTCCAAGGTATGGATTGGCAACTGCGGAACAGTTTACAGATGCAATGGAAAATGTTCGACAACACAGTGAATATACGGAGGCGTACTTCTTTGAAAATTCGTATATTAATTTTGGAAGGAGCAATTGCAGTTTATGTAGCAGCAATAAAAACATATATACAAGCATACCTATCAACAGCGAAGGAAAAGCAATGTTTTTTAATTATGGCGAAAACGAGCCTGTTAGGGTTATTAGTAAATGTGTTTGTAAGACTAATGATTTAGAACAAATTCCAGGAACACCGACTCAAGAAAAAAGCATTTCTAACTGTGTTTTAAACAGTTCTTTTAGTTCTACTGAATATAGTTAAAAAACGAGCTCAAGTCCAAAGAAACTGAATACTGTGGTTCATTAATATTATCTTCATTATTTTAGCTAGAATGTAAATAAACAAGTTTCTTTTTTAAATTTTTTACAGTAAAGAACGAGCTCTCTCCCATAGTAACTGATATGTTACATTAAAATTACAATAATCCGGGTTGCAGCGGTAGCTAGCAACCTAGTAAGAGACGATCACGTCCAATGTTAAGAAATATATTATAATAAAGAACGAATATTTTACCGATTGTCTACTAATAACCATATATGATGTAATAAGTGAAATGACGTAATATCTAAAACCTATTGTCTACTAATAACCATATATGACTTAATTAGCGACGTGACGTAAAAATTGAATTTACATTAAAAGACGATCACTGAAATAACAAACCATTCCATACATTGGACTTAGTTAGCTACTTGATTGTTTGAGTTTCGTCTCTTACTATTTAAAAGAAGAAAAAGCCGTAGGCTTTTTCCTGTTTGTATTTATAGTTAAAAAACGAGCTCAAGTCCAAAGAAACTGAACACTGTGGTTCATTCATATTATCTTCATTATTTTAGCTAGAATATAAATAAACAAGTTTCTTTTTTAAATTTTAAATTGAAAACATAGTGCTTTTAATTCAACATATTAAAAGTTCTCCCCGACGGGGACTCAAACCCCCTTCTCCCAGGTAACAAGTGGGCATACTTACCAAAAGACTTCAAAAAGACTTCATAGAAGATTTTAAGCAGATGAAAGATCTTGGTACTGACCAATTTCAAATCAAGAAACTAAAAGGTGAGAGCGAAGACTTATTTCAGGAAGAACTTGATCTAAAAGTGTTTCCAAATCTTTTCCCGAAAGGCAAATATGGCTTGCGTGACAAGGCAAGACCTTTTCGGATTAGGAATGCAGAATATTTTAAATCAAGGCTTCTTAGCAGACATACTAAGTTTCGTCTTGACAAACAGTTTCTTTTTCAAAGCTTCCAATTGCAAGAATTCTCTTACATGTGTAATAGCGTCGGTCATATGTTGCGGACTGTGAAACCAAATCAAAATGCTCGTCAATTTATAGACAGGCTTCCCGTGATGGAGAGATGGAAGTGACTTTGTTTTCCGTTCAATCAAAAAGCAGAGGATCTCAGCAGTATTTTCAATCTCTTTCCTATAATCCGGGTTGCAGCGGTAGCTAGCAATCCGGGTTGCAGCGGTAGCTAGCAACCTAGTAAGAGACGATCACCTCCAATGTCAAGAAATATAAAAACCCCCAACTCCTAAAAAAAGAGTCAGATCAAAACAAAAAGTACACCATTAGAACCGCCTTGTCCGAATTCTCTATAAAGGAAACTTACCGCCCTTTGGCTTGAATAAAAAAGAAAATATATTGGCTTGAAAATCAAGAAAATTGACTTTTACCACGTTATTCTCCACAAACGGGATATTTTTTTCTTTCCGCTTTTTTTTCTGCTCAGCTAGCTGGGCACTGGAAAATCATAGAGAGCTGTATAATAGCTCATTTTAAAGGAAATTGCAACATCTAGTCACTTTTGTATTTAAAAATAAAATACTTTTTAAAGTAGAATCAATTTTGTCAAAAAAATTGCATTTTTGATGTATTTTCATACTGCAGTCTTTTCAAAGATATTTGAATTTTGAAGCAATAAAACAGTCCATGTAATGAACTCTATAGTAATAATAGCTACTTGTCTCAATAGTAACCGAAACTCCTGGAACCAAAATTTTCTTTTTTGGCTTAATCGCTAAAATTATTATGTAAACTGCAAAAATATTTATGATACCTAATCAGTAATAGTAATTTTTTAATTTAAACAACAAAAATACATGAAAATTCTAAAATTAGTTTTGCTTTTTGTCTCCTGGAAGAAATTTTTTTTTCATCTCAGTTCAAATTTATTATTGTATCCTGGAACCAAGCTTTTTTTGGTTTGTAACCCGTAAAGTACATATCTCCATATTATTGTCTCATAATTGCAATTATTTTAGTTTTCAGTCCAGAATCACTAAACTTATTATTTAAACTGAAAAAATATTTATTGTGTATAACCAATAATAATAATTTTGTAATTCAAAAAAGATAATTACCTGAAAATTTTAAAATTAGTTTTGTTTTATGCTAGGTTTTAGATACTCGACACGGTATTTTGTGTGCTTAATAATTTTAAACCTTGAAAAAATATGGTCTCACGCGAGTGGAAAAAAAGAAAGAATAACCAAAAACAATATCAAAATAGAACAATCCAAATTTCTACTAATAGAAAACTTTACTACACAAAAAATAAAGCTAACATCCTGAAATATCAGAAAAGTTTATTTAAAAGAGATAAAAATGCCACCAAACGCAATAAAGCTCGAGCACGCGTAAGGATTGCTACTAAGATGTCTTGTGATCCAGGTTTTAAGAAAATGAAATATGACAGAGCAAAACAGAGGTATCTTACGGATCAGGGGTATCGAGAAGGGAAAATTGAGACAGCGAAACAAAAGAGCAAGGAAAGGTATGATAACGATATAGATTACCGAAACAAACATAAGAAAAAAGTTGCTACCAGAATAATGGGTAGATACTGGGGTGACAAAAGCTATAATGAAAAAATTAAATTCTCTGCGAGGTTGTACCGAAGAACGCATAAGGACAAAGGGAAAAATTACATTCAGAAATACAAGAAGATGGCAAAAATGCAGGCTGATCTTTGTAAATTGAGAAACATTTTACTCATGTTTTATCGTTATCACGAAAAGTATTCGAATTTACAGATTAAAATTCTCTTTGAAAGAGCGGATGATGTTGAAAAGTCGGCTAGAAATGCTTTGGCAAAGATTCATAGCAATATCCAAAAGAAATGTTGTCAGTTTAACGAAAAGCTTCCAAGGTATGGATTGGCAACCGCGGAACAGTTTATAGATGCAATTGAAAATGTTCGACAACACAGTGAATATACGGAGGCGTACTTCTTAGAAAATTCGTATATTAATTTTGGAAGGAGCAATTGCAGTTTATGTAGCAGCAATAAAAATATATATACAAGCATACCTATCAACAGCGAAGGAAAAACAATGTTTTTCAATTATGGCGAAAACGAGCCTGTTAGGGTTATTAGTAAATGTGTTTGTAAGACTAATGATTTAGAACAAATTCCTGGAACACCGACTCAAGAAAAAAGCATTTCTAACTGTGTTTTAAACAGTTCGTTTAGTTCTACTGAATATTTGGCAAAAAATTCTCTGTGTAGTAGAACAAACTGTCCTGAAAAGTACGAGACAACTATTGAAAAATGCTCTAAAACTAGATCTGACAAGGAAATTATGATGGCTGAAGTCACCTATAACAATCTGAGTAAACATTCAAAACCAAAAATTGGGCAGCAGAATACTTGGCAATGTCACCCTGATATCCGCAAGCTCTATCCGACAGATATTGAATTATGTCAAATTCTTTTTGATATCCTTGAAAACAATATAGCATTAAAATTTTCAACTGACAAAGTGGTTAATTTCTACCTTGGCGGCTTGGATTATTGTGAAATCAATTACAGGGACACAAGAAAGCATGGGCATTCGTTATACTGTAGCCCAAATGAGGGATGTCAGAGCTATTTGCGTTCTCTAAGGGCACTAGCTCCACATTTTCCTGTCTTGAACTGTTTCATTAATAGCGTATATAAGGCAGTATCAAAATGTAAGATTATACAACATATTAATCTACTAAAAGTCGAGGGCTCGTACAAGGAACTAAGTCATTACATAGAAGAAGTGTCAAGTAGACTCTGTCGTAATAATAGTCAAGACTTCATTTACGGTGATAGCAATATTAGAGTTTCTGTGGATGAAAATACAATAATAAAATTATTTGGTGAGAGCCTTGATAAGGTAGCTAACATTAGGGATGTATACCCCACAATGCATTGTGACAGTTGTGAGCAGATAAAGACAAAATACCAATTGAAGAGTCTAAGATCCCTTTCAAATAAGAAAGGTTTTGATGTAATGATGGCCACGATTTTAGAACACCTACAACAGGACATACCCAAAGATGACAGAGAAGAACTAATTCAATGTACAGGTTGGAAAGAGGATGTCATAGATTCATTCTTTGTCTGTGATTACTGTGCTGGGAAAATGTTGAAAAGTCAGGAGAATGTCCGATCAGTATTAAATAACCTTCATATAGACTGTACACCGGAATGTATAAAGTGTTTAAATAATTTTGAAATGGCAATGATTACATTAAAGAACGAACTTTAATCCATAGTAACTGAAGTTATATTAAAAGACAATCATTAGGAGATCACACATAAGGGATTAAATAAATGACCGATATAGCTCATCATAAATGGTGTTTGTCAATTAGGTTTATCTTATCCTGGTTGCAGCGGTAACTAGCTACCTGGCAAGAGACAATCACGTCCAATGTTAAGAAATGTAAAAACCCATAACTCCTAATCACTCCAAATCATAGAGAGCTTTATAACGGCTAATTTTAAAGGGAAATGCTACATCTAGTGCCTTTTTTACATTAAAAGACGATCACTGGAATAACAAACCATTCCATACATTGGACTTAGTTAGCTACTTGATTGTTTGAGTTTCATCTCTTACTATTTAAAAGAAGAAAAAACCGTAGGCTTTTTTCTGTTTGTATTTATAGTTAAAAAACGAACTCAAGTCCAAAGAAACTGAACACTGTGGTTCATTCATATCATCTTCATTATTTTAGCTAGAATGTAAATAAACAAGTTTCTTTTTAAATTTTAAATTGAAAAGATAGTGCTTTTAATTCAACATATTAAAAGTTCTCCCCGACGGGGAATCGAACCCCCTTCTCCCAGGTAACAAGTGGGCATACCTACCATTAGACTATCGAAGACTTATGAAATAAAAGTTACATATAAGATATGATAATAATTTTTTAATCCGGGTTACATAAAGGCTCGATCATCGAATTTTTACATTAAAGAACGAACTTTAGTCCATGGTTTATATTAAGGGACGATCATTAGAAAAGCTCACCATTGCATATATTGGACTGAGTTAGTTTTTTACAGTAAAGAACGAACCTTAGCCCATATTAGCAGAAATAAGAATATCTAGGTTGCAGCGGTAGCTTGCAACCTATTAATTACATAATCCGGGTTGCAGTGGTAGCTAGCAACCTAGTAAGAAACGCCAAATTAAAAGATGATCATTAGAAGAACAAACCATTGCTTCTATTGAACTTAGTTAGCTGCCTGATTCTTTGAGGTTCGTCTCTTACTATTCCAAAGAAGAAAAAGCCGTAGGCTTTTTCCTGTTTGTAATAATATCCGGGTTGCAGCGGTAGCTAGCTACCGCTGTTCAATAGTTCATTTTAAAGGAAATTAATTGGGTTAAAAATCTATAGTAACTAATCCGGGTTGCAGCGGTAGCTAGCAACCTAGTAAGAGACGATCACGTCCAATGTTAAGAAATATAAAAACCCATAATTCCTAACAGAGGAGTCAGATCAAAACAAAAAGTACACCATTAGAACCGCCTTGTCCGAAACCCCTGTATAGGAAACTTTCTGTCCCTTGGCTTGAACAGCAAGGGAAATATATTGGCTTGAAAATCAAGAAAAGTGGCAGCTACTACAACATTCTGCCTAAACGGGATATTTTTCTTTTTTTCTCTTTTCTTTCTTTTCTACAGATAGCTTGGCACTGGAACATCGTAGAGGGTTGTTCAATAGCTCATTTTAAAGGATTAGAATAAGGACCGAAGTCTATCTCATAGTAACTGTTGCAGCAGGGAAAAGAAAAAGAGGTCTGTGGTGTATGTGACGTCATACGAGGTTAAATTTGATTTGAAATAAACCCGAACAGCTAAAGCAAAAAGCCTGAAAAATTTCTGAGGAAATGAAATTTTCCAAAAAATCCGTTTTACAGTACAAATTATTTTACAGTAAAGAACAAACTCTAGCAAATAGTAATTAAAATATATAGGAATAGCTAAGCCAATAGCTCTAGGTACAATACAGCAAACAGTTGTAGACAATTGAGCCAACAGCTGGAAACAACTAAGCCAACATCTGAAGGTACAATATAGCAAATTTATATAAGGGATCGATATTGTTCAATATAATCCGGGTTGCAGCGGTAGCTAGCAACCTAGTAAGAGACGATCAAGTCCAATATTAAGAAATATAAAAACCCATAGTTCCTAACAAAGCAGTCAGATCAAAACAAAAATTACACCATTAGAACCGCCTTGTCCGAAACCCCTGTATAGTAAACTTTCTGTCCCTTGCCTTGAACAGCAAGGAGAATATATTGGCTTGAAAATCAAGAGAAGGGGCAGCTACTACAACATTCTACCTAAACGGGATATTTTTTTTTCTTTGTTTCCAGAGATAGCTTGGCACTGGAACATCGTAGATAGTTGTTCAATAGCTCATTTTAAAGTAAATTAATTGGGTTAAAAGCCTTTTGTAACTATAATAAATTATATAATAAAGATCGAACTCTTCCCTATACTAACTTGCATAGGCAACTTCACTATAGTGAAGATTACAGTATTTATATTATACATCATTATAAATTATAAAAGGTTCAAATGTTCGAAGATTATAGAGATAAAAATTTTCCCACACCGGGAATCGAGCCCGGGCCTGTTAAGTGAAAGTTAACTATCCTAGGCACTAAACCATATGGGACAATAAAGAAGTATGATTTAAGAGCCATATGCATATTATTATTTCACCATACCAATTATAATAAGGCCAAAACAAAATCGTCGACTTGCAACCTTACTTTTGACACATTAGTTAAATCTTCATCAGACTTAAAAAATGTTTTGCTAGTTTTACATGAAAGAACGAACCTTAGCCCATAGTAGCAGAAATAAGAATATCTAGGTTGCAGCGGTAGTTAGCAACCTATTACACAATCCGGGTTTAAGTGGTAGCTAGCAACCTAATAAGAAACTTCAAATTAAAAGCTGATCATTAGAAGAACAAACAATTGCTTATATTGGACTTAGTTAGCTGCCTGATTCTTTGAGTTTTTATAATAAACAACGACCTCTTGCCTCTACTAAATTTTATAGACCACTTAACTATAGTGTAGGCTAGTACAGTTATTTTTAAGGCCAATATATTAAAATTTTCCATTAAAAGACGACCATTGGAATAAAAACCCATTACATATATTTGATTTAGTTATTATAATAAAGAACGACCTCTTTCGTATATTAAATTTTATAGGCCACTTAACTAGAGTATAGGCTAGTACAGTTACAATATTTAAGGTCAATATATTAAAATTTTCCACTAAAAACGTTCATTGGAATAAAAATTATAATAAAGATCGAACTCTTCCCTATACTAACTTGCATACGCAACTTCACTATAGTTAAGATTACAGTATTTATATTTCCGGGTTGCAGCGGTAGCTAGCAACCTAGTAAGAGACGATCACGTCCAATGTTAAGAAATATAAAAACCCATAGTTCCTAAAAAAGGAGTCAGATCAAAACAAAAATTACACCGTTAGAACCGTCTTGTCCGAAACCCCTGTATAGGAAACTTTCTGTCCCTTGGCTTCAACAGCAAGGGAAATATATTGGCTTGAAACTCAAGAAAATTGACTTTAACCACGTTATTCTCCCCAAACGGGATATTTTTTTCTCTTTACAATAAAAAACGATCATTGGAATAACAAACAATTGCATACATTGGAATTAGCTAGCTACTTGATTGCTTGAAACTCGTCTCTTACTATTTCAAAGAAGAAAAAGCCGTAGGCTTTTTCCTGTGTGTAATGATCACGTCCAATGTTAAGAAATATAAAAACCCCTAACTCCTAAAAACAGAGTCAGATCAAAACAAAAAGTACACCATTAGAACCGCCTTGTCCGAAACCCCTATAAAGGAAACTTACCGCCCTGCGGCTTGAATAACAAAGAAAATATATTGGCTTGATAATCAAGAAAATTGACTTTAACCACGTTATTCTCCACAAACGGGATATTTTTTTCTTTCTTTCTTTTCCACAGATAGCTTGGCACTGGAACATCGTAGAGAGTTGTTCAATGACTCATTTTAAAGGAAATCTCTAGATCTAGAGCTATTTGTACTTAATTTTTTTTTTTTTATTTTATAATAAAGAACGACCTCTTGCCTATACTAAATTTTATACGCCACTTAATTATAGTATAGGTTAAAAATTCCACAGATAGCTTGGCACTGGAACATCGTAGAGAGTTTTTTAATGACTCATTTTAAAGCAAATTAATGGGGTTAAAAACTTTTTGTAGTTATAAAACAAATTATTTTTAAATAGAATCATTTTTCTTACGAAATTACATTAAAAGAAGATCATTACAATAACAAACCATTGCATACATTGGACTTAGTTAGCTACTTGATTGTTTTCCTGTTTGTAATTCGGGTTGCAGTGGTAGCTAGCAACCTAGTCCAGGTTGCAGCGTTACATTAAAGAACGATCTCTCACCAATAGTATTCGAGTTGCAGAGGATCATTACAAACCATTGCATACATTGGACTTAGTTAGCTACTTAGGTGACTTAGGTGAGAGAACGATCTCTCACCAATAGTATTACAAATTATTTTTAAATAGAATCATTTTTCTTACGAAATTACATTAAAAGAAGATCATTAAAATAACAAACCATTGAATACATTGGACTTAGTTAGCTACTTGATTGTTTGAGGTTCGTCTCTTATTTACAGTAAAGAACGATCTCTTTCCCATACTAACTGATATATGGTGGTTCCAGGTGTAGTTACATTACATAAAGGATCGACGTGGGTCATTATAAATTATAAAAGGTTTAGAGCTTCTAATGTTCGAAGATTATAGAGTTAAAAATTTTCCAATACCGGGAATCGAACCCGGGCCTTCTAGATGAAAGCCAGCTATCCTATCCACTACACCATATGGGACTATAAAACAGCATGATTTAAGAACCATATGCATATTATTATTTCATCGTATATTCCGGGTTCTAGCGGTAGCTAGCAATCCGGGTTGCAGCGGTAGCTAGCAACCTAGTAAGAGACGATCCCGCCCAATGTTAAGAAATATAAAAACTCCTAACTCCTGAGAAAAGAGTCAGATCTAAACAATAATTACACTATTAGAACCACCTTGTCCAAAACCCCTATATGGTAACTTATCACTCTTTGGGTTGAATAACAAAGAAAATATATTGGCTTGAAAATCAAGAAAATTGACTTTAACCAAGTTATTCTTCACAAACGTTATATTTTTTTCATTCCGCTTGATTTTCCTCCTCAACTAGCTGAGCACTGGAAAATCATAGAGAGCTGTATAATAGCTCATTTTAAAGGAAATTGCAACATCTAGTCACTTTTGTAATTAAAAATAAAATACTTTTTAAAGTAGAATCAATTTTGTCAAAAAAATTGCATTTTTGATGTATTTTCATACTGCAGTCTTTTCAAAGACATTTGAATTTTATAATAAAGATCGAACTCTTCTCTATACTAACTTGCATACGCAACTTCACTATAGTTAAGATTACAGAATTTATATTTTTACATTAAAAGACGATCACTGAAATAACAAACCATTCCATACATTGGACTTAGTTAGCTACTTGATTGTTTGAGTTTCGTCTCTTACTATTTAAAAGAAGAAAAAGCCGTAGGCTTTTTCCTGTTTGTATTTATAGTTAAAAAACGAACTCAAGTCCAAATAAACTGAACACTGTGGTTCATTCATATTATCTTCATTATTTTAGCTAGAATGTAAATAAACAAGTTTCTTTTTTAAATTTTAAATTGAAAAGATAGTGCTTTTAATTCAACATATTAAAAGTTCTCCCCGACGGGGAATTGAATCCCCTTCTCCCAGGTAACAAGTGGGCATACTTACCATTAGACTATCAAAGACTTATAAAATAAAAGTTACATATAAGATATGATAATAATTTTTACATAAAGGACCGATATAGCTCATCATAATCCGATACTGGTGTGACAAAAGCTAAAAAATTAAATTCTCTGCGAGGTTGTACCGAAGAATCCGGGTTGCAGCGGTAGCTAGCAACCTAGTAAGAGACGATCACGTTCAATGTTAAGAAATATAAAAACCCATAGTTCCTAAAAAAGGAGTCAGATCAAAACAAAAAGTACACCATTAGAACCGCCTTGTCCCAAACCCGTTCATAGGAAACTTTCTGTGCCTTGGCTTGAACAGCAAGGGAAATATAATGGCTTGAAAATCAAGAAAATTGACTTTAACCACGTTATTCTCCCCAAACGGGATATTTTTTTCTCTTTTCTTTGTATCCATAGATAGCTTGGCACTGGAACATCGTAGAGGGTTGTTCAATAGCTCATCCTAAAGGAAATTAATTGGGTTAAAAATCTATAGTAACTAAAATAAATTATTTCTAAAAGAGAATAAATTTGTCCAATAAAAACTGTATTTTTGATGCAGTGACGTCATAATTACTATATAAGAAACGTCAAAACTGTATCCGGGTTGCAGCGGTAGCTAGCAACCTAGTAAGAGACCATCACGTCCAATGTTAAGAAATATGAAAAACCCATAGTTCCTAACAAAGGAGTCAGATCAAAACAAAAAGTACACCATTAGAACCGCATTGTCCAAAACCCCTGTATAGGAAACTTTCTGTCCCTTGGCTTGAACAGCAAGGGAAATATAATGGCTTGAAAATCAAGAAAATTGACTTTAACCACGTTATTCTCCCCAAACGGGATATTTTTTTCTTTTTTTTTCTTTTCCACAGATAGCTTGGCACTGGAACATCGTAGAGGGTTGTTCAATAGCTCATTTTAAAGGAAATTAATTGGGTTAGAAATCTATAGTAACTAAAATAAATTATTTGTAAAAGAGAATAAATTTTTCCACCAACAACTGCATTTTGATGTCTTTTCACACTGCAGTCTTTCAAACACAATCGTATACCAGCGGTAAGATTTGAACCCACGCCTCCGAATCTAGTAAGAGACGATCAGTCCAATGCTAAGAAATATAACAAAACTCCTAAAAATAGAGTCAAATCAAAACAAAAGTACATCATTAGAATTACCTTGTCTGAAACCCTACTAGATAAATATTGAATGTCGTCATTGTTTTATATTAGAGCTATGACGTGAATAGAGAAACACGAAAATATATTGTTGTTTCTGAAGACGTCATGAAATAATATCATTGCGCTATGACGTCAATAAAATCATTACGCCGTGACGTCATAATTACTATATAAGAAGCGTCAGAAGTGTAAATGTTCTCATTCATAATTACATAATGGTTTCAATCAAGCAAGCTATACGCAAGTTGAAAAAACAGTACTACACAAACAACAGAGATAGTATCTTGAAAAGAAAAAAGCAAAGGTATTCAACCGACCAGGCGTATCGAGAAGTAATAATTGAGAGAGCAAAACAAAACAGCAAGATGTGCTATCTCAATGATGAAGATTATAGACATGCAAAAATTGAGACAGCCAAACAAAAGTTCAAGGATAGTTATCACAATGATGAAGATTACCGCATTAAATATAAGAAAAACCAAAAGCAAAGGTATTCAACCGTCCAGGTGTATCGAGAATTATAATAAAGAACGAATATTTTACCGATTATCTACTAATAACCATATATGACGTAATAAGTGACATGACGTAATATCTAAAACCTATTGTGTACTAATAACCATATATGACTTAATGAGCGACGTGACGTAAAACTTGAAAAAATTAATTTTTATTTTATTTTCGTTTTTAGTTCAGAATCGCTAAAGTTATAAACTGCAAAAATATTTATGGTGTCTGAACAATAGTTTTAATCTTTTAATTTAGTCTAGAAAAATACCTGAAAATTTAAAAATTAGTTTAATTTTTTGTAAGGTTCTTGATACTTGATACGGGACATAAAAATTCAACTAATGGTTGCGTAATGGCTTCAATCAAACAAGCTACACGCAAGTTAAAAAAAGAGTACTACCAAAAAAACAGAGATAGCATCTTGAAAAGAGAAAAGCAAAGGTATTAAACCGACCAGGCGTATCGAAATGCGAAAATTGATAGTGACAAACAACGTTATTGTAATGATGTAGTTTATATACATGCGAAAATTGAGACAGCCAAACAAAAGAGCAAGGAACGGTATGATAACGATATAGATTACCGAAACAAACATAAGAAAAAAGTTGCTACCAGAATAATGTTTAGATACTGGGGTGACAAAAGCTATAATGTAAAAATTAAATTCTCTGCGAGGTTGTACCGAAGAACGCATAAGGACAAAGGTAAAAATTTACAATAAGGAACGCTTGCTCATAGTATCTGAAAGGTAAACTTACTACTCAAACTAATAAAAAGCCGTAGGCTTTTTCCTGTTTGTAATCCGGGTTGCTGCGGTAGCTAGCAACCTAGTAAGAGACGATACAATAAAGAACGAACTGTTGCGTATACCAACTTGTATAGGCAACCGGGTTGCAGTGGTAACTAGCAACCTAATAAGAGACGATCACGTCTGATGTTAAGAAATATAAAATTACATTAAAGAATATAGTAAAGATCGACCTCTAGCTTATTTGAATTTTAAATTAAACGATTTTAATTCATTGTTAAATAAAGGATCGATATATGTTGTATAATTACATAAAGGATCGATACTATAAATGGGAATTCTGTAATTATCATCGGTATCACAGTTTTATAGATAGCTGAATTACAAACTAAAAGAAATTGACCCAGGGTGGGCTTGAACCACCAACCTTTCGACTATTAGCCGAACCTGCTAGCCTGTTGCGCCACGGCGTCATTTATCAGAGATGTAAAATTAACAATATGATGTGTTCAAATAGAATATAAAAGAGGGATAAAACCGAAACTAAAATGACCAAGCAAAATAAACAAAATACTTTGCTTTGTCAAACAGTTCGTGGTAACGAACTGTAAGTAAGGAGCGACCCGGCTCAATGGTAACCGAAACTCTAAAAAACGGGATTTCGATACCAATAGATACATCAAAAGAATCAGATTTTAATTCTGATTTCAAATATATTACAATAAAGAACGACACCTTGCCCATGTTAACTAAAACATAAATAGGGATTATGTAATTTCCAATAGTATCATGGCTGTAGAGATGGCTGAAACCTAGTTACAATAAAAAAAGATCATTGGAATAACAAAAATTGAATACCTTTGGAATTAGCTAGCTACTTGATTATTTGAGACTCGTCTTTTACTATTTAAAAGAAGAAAAAGCCGTAGGCTTTTTCCTGTGTGTAATCAGTTTATTATCATAGGCAGCGCGCTAGCACTGCCTAAGTAAAGATCGATGTGGGCACAATGTGTTTTTTTCCGGGTTGCAGCGATAGCTAGCAACCTAGTAAGAGACGATCACGTCCAATGTTAAGAAATATAAAAATCCATAGCTCCTAACAAAGGAGTCAGATCAAAACAAAAAGTACACCATTAGAACCGCCTTGTCCGAAACCCCTGTATAGGAAACTTTCTGTCCCTTGGCTTGAACAGCAAGGGAAATATATTGGCTTGAAAATCAAGAAAATTGACTTTAACCACGTTATTCTCCCCAAACGGGATATTTTTTTCTCTTTTCTTTTTTTTTCTTTTCCACAGATAGCTTGGGACTGGAACATCGTTACATAAAGGCTCGATCATCGAATTTAAGCTGAAACTAAGTAAAGGACAATTATGCCTTCATATATTCACAGTGATGTATAAGATTTCCCATTACATATGTAAACTGTTCCACAGTTGCCGGTCCATACCTTGGAAGCTTTTCACTAAACATGCAACATTCTTTTGGATATTACTATGAAGTTTTGCGAAAGCATCTCTAGCTGACTTTTCAACAAAATCTATTCTTTCAGAGATAATTTCAATCTTTAATTTTGAATATTTTTCGTAATCCCGGTGAATCCGGGTTGCAGCGGTAGCTAGTAAATTAGTAAGAGACGATCACGTCCATTGTTAAGAAATATAAAAGCCCATAGCTCCTAACAAAGGAGTCAGATCAAAACAAAAAGTACACCATTGGAACCGCCTTGTCCGAAACCCCTATATAGTAAACTTTCTGTCCCTTGGCTTGAACAGCGAGGGAAATATATTGGCTTGAAAATCAAGAAAAGTAGCAGCTACTACAACATTCTTGCCTAAACAAGATATTTTTTTTTCTTTGTTTCCAGAGATAGCTTGGCACTGGAACATCGTAGATAGTTGTTCAATGGCTCATTTTAAAGGAAATTAATTGGGTTACAAATTTATAGTAACTAAAATAAATTATTTCTAAAAGAGAATAACTTTTTCCACCAAAACCGCATTTTTGATGTCTTTTCACACTGCAGTCTTTCAAACATAATCGTATACCAGCGGTAAGATTTGAACCCACGCCTCCAAAGAGACTGGTGGCTAACACCAGTGCCTTGGACCACTCGGCCAGGCTGCCTCTCATAAATAAATATATATGTGAATTACTACTTAAGAACGAAAAAGATGTAAATTCTCTCAGTCTTGATTAGAATAATGGTTAGATCGAAGCAAGCTATACGCAATTTGAAAAAACAGTACCACACAAACAACAGAGATAGTATCTTGAAAAGAGAAAAGCAAAGGTATTCAACCGACCAGGCGCATCGAGAAGTAAAAATTGAGAGAGCAAAACAAAGGTATTCAACCGACCAGGCGTATCGAGAAGTAATAATTGAGAGAGCAAAACAAAGGTATTCAACCGACCAGGCGTATCGAGAAGTAATAATTGAGAGAGCAAAACAAAACAGCAAGATGTGTTATCACAATGTTAGTATATAAGAAGCGTCAGAACTGTAAATTCTCATTCATAATTACATAATGGTTTCAATCAAGCAAGCTGCACGCAAGTTGAAAAAACAGTACTACACAAACAACAGAGATAGTAACTTGAAAAGAAAAAAGCAAAGGCATTCAACCGACCAGGCGTATCGAGAAGTAATAATTGAGAGAGCAAAACAAAACAGCAAGATGTGTTATCATAATGATGAAGATTATAGACATGCAAAAATTGAGACAGCCAAACAAAAGATCAAGGAACGGTATGGTAATGATGAAGATTACAGAGAAGCAACAATTGAGCAGGCTAGACAAAAGAGCAAGGAACGGTATGATAATGATGAAGATTACAGAGAAGCAAGAATTGAGCAGGCTAGACAATCCGGGTTGCAGCGGTAGCTAGCAACCTAGTAAGAGACGATCACGTCCAATGTTAAGAAATATAAAAACCCATAGTTCCTAACAGAGGAGTCAGATCAAAACAAAAAGTACACCATTAGAACCGCCTTGTCCGAAACCCCTGTATAGGAAACTTTCTGTCCCTTGGCTTGAACAGCAAGGGAAATATATTGGCTTGAAAATCAAGAAAATTGACTTTAACCACGTTATTCTCCCCAAACGGGATATTTTTTTCTTTTTTTTTTCTTTTCCACAGATAGCTTGGCACTGGAACATCGTAGAGGGTTGTTCAATAGCTCATTTTAAAGGAAATTAATTGGGTTAAAAATCTATAGTAACTAAAATAAATTATTTCTAATATAATAAAGATCGACCTTTTGCCTATAATAAGTTATATTAAAGTTTTTATATTTAGATAGGAGGGAGCTAAACTGAGTTTCTTTTAAACTTTAATAGATGTAAGAGACGAGAAAAAAGCATCAAAACTGAACCTTTTTTTCTTTTCTTGAAGCAAACAAAGAAGAAGAAAAAAAACGAAAACAAGACAAGAATTAATGAATGAAGGGAAAATAAGATAAGCATTTCCTCATTTACTTTTAGCTATTGTGGAACAAAATAAAACTCAAATAACAAAGTACTATTGTGATCTCTCGTCCAGGGCAAAGAATCAGCATTTTTCACTTCAAGCCATACTTCTGTACCATGATGCTTAACTTGTGATTTTACTATTTGACCAAGATCCTTCATGCGCCTTGCTTTTGCCAAAAGTTCGTTTTGTATGGAATTCAGTGTGGGGAGCAAATCTGTGCAAATCTGAATGGTTGAACCCTTTAGTTTACTGACAGACTGCATGACAAGCTGAGAATTAGCTTCACCACTAATTTGACTAAAACAGGACCTAGCATGATACGGTTGTTACGACTTTGACGATCTGTAATAAATGAATTGGGCTTTGGTGCCAGGAGTCAGAAACACTTAAGGATAGGAACTGCAGTTTTAATTCCGAGAGAATTCATTAGCAATTTCTTAACTGTCTCTTCAGTAGGCTCATTTGCCTTTGTAGGAAGATTATCAATAATCCCATTCATGTTGTGCTCCTTAACATCAAGAAAGAGCAATTGCTTTTCAAGCTTCTCAGTTCTTTCAGTCTGTAGTAATTTAACCGAGCCTATTCAGCTCCACTTGCGGACAACGAATTGTCTCAAACGCTGGGGCAAAGGTAAAATTGGCCAAAATCAACTTCCATTGACTTCCATTGGCCAAGGACCATTGAAAGTCGACATATTCAACGAAAAAAAATTTAAAGGAAGTATCTCCTGTTCAATCGAAGAAGTGAATATCATTTATGATCGATCGTTACCACAGGGTGATTGGAACTCAAATCCTCCTTAGCTGAAAGACAAGTTCATATCCACAAGACCGTGATAACTTATAATATAAATATATCATTCAGTTTATGGTGTCTAAGATTTCTAACAACGATTTCTACTAAGCTTCATACTTTTTGTTTTCTATTTTAAGGTTTTGAAATTGTTGTAATCTCTTGTCAAAATATATAAGAATATTTTTGCAATTTCCAGCTTTTTGCTCTTTAAGCAATTTACTGTACTTCTCCATATTTGAAAATTTTCAATTTTTCCTCATAAGTGTGACAAGTTTGACAACGTCATTACAATGCTGAGCTATATAAAAATGGCGTCACTCACATGATTATTTCTATCCTGAAAAAAAGGCTCTTGCTGAATTTTCTCAAAGTTCTGACCTATCTAAATAGAAATGGCAAAAACCTTAAAAAGTTTGGGTTTCTCTATTTTTTGTCAACGTACAGTAAAGAACGACCTCTTGCCTATACTAAATTTTTATAGGCCACTTACGTATAGTATAGTCTAGTACAGTTATATTTAAGGTCAATATATTAAAATTTTCCATTAAAAGAAGATCATTGGAATTAAAAACAATTACATATATTGGATTTAGTTCGCTACTTGATTATTTGAGGCTAGTCTCTTATTATTTCAAAGAAGAAAAAGCCGTAGGCTTTTTCCTGTTTGTAATTATAATAAGGACCAAAGTCTATCTCATAGTAATTGATGCAACAGAGAAAAGAAAAACATGTTTTTGGTAGGTTTATAATAAAGAACGACCTCTTGCCTATACTAAATTTTATAGGCCATTTAATTATAGTATAGGTTAGTAATTCAACAGATAGTTTATAATAAAGAACGACCTCTTGCCTATACTAAATTTTATACGCCACTTAATTATAGTATAGGTTAGTAATTCCACAGATAGCTTGGCACTGGAACATCGTAGAGAGTTGTTCAATGGCTCATTTTAAAGGAAATTAATTGGGTTGAAAATCTTTTGTAACTAAAATAAATTATTTTTAAAACAGAATAAATTTTTCCACTAAAAACTGTATTTTTGATTTCTTTTCATACAGCTGTCTTTTCAAAGATATTTGATTTTTGAAGCAATCAAACTGTTCGTGGTAAAGTTGTATTTAAACTTTATATTCCGTAGATAGCTTGGCACTGGATTTTATCCGGGTTGCAGCGGTAGCTAGCAACCTAGTAAGAGACGATCACGTCCAATGTTAAGAAATATAAAAACCCATAGTTCCTAACAGAGGAGTCAGATCAAAACAAAAAGTACACCATTAGAAGCGCCTTGTCCGAAAACTCTATAAAGGAAACTTACCGCCCTTTGGCTTGAATAACAAAGAAAATATATTGGCTTGAAAATCAAGCAAATTGACTTTTACCACGTTATTCTCCACAAACGGGATATTTTTTTTCTCTTTTCTTTTGTATCCAGAGATAGCTTGGCACTGGAACATCGTAGAGGGTTGTTCAATAGCTCATTTTAAAGGAAATTAATTGGGTTAAAAATCTTTTGTAACTAAAATAAATTATTTCTAAAAGAGAATAAATTTTTCCACCAAAAACTGCATTTTCGATGTCTTTTCACACTGCAGTCTTTCAAACATAATCGTATACCAGCGGTAAGATTTGAACCCACGCCTCCGAAGAGACTGGTGGCTAACACCAGTGCCTTGGACCACTCGGTCAGGTTTTACTATATAAGAAGCGTCAGAACTGTAAATGTTCTCATTCATAATTACATAATGGTTTCAATCAAGCAAGCTGCACGCAAGTTGAATTTTTCCGGGTTATAATAAGGAACGAACTCTTGCCTATACTATCTTGCATATGCAACTTAACTACAGCATAGGCTTGTACATTTATTACATTAAAAGACGATCATTGGAATAACAAACAATTGCAAACATTGAAATTAGTTAGCTACTTGATTGTTTGAGGTTCGTCTCTTACTATTTCAAAGAAGAATCCGGGTTGCAGCGGTAGCTAGCAACCTAGTAAGAGACGATCACGTCCAATGTTAAGAAATATAAAAACCCATAGTTCCTAGCAAAGGAGTCAGATCAAAACAAAAAGTACACCATTAGAACCGCCTTGTCCGAAACCCCTGTATAGGAAACTTTCTGTCCCTTGGTTTGAACAGCAAGGGAAATATATTGGCTTGAAAATCAAGAAAATTGACTTTAACCACGTTATTCTCCCCAAACGGGATATTTTTTTCTTTTTTTTTTCTTTTCCACAGATAGCTTGGCACTGGAACATCGTAGAGGGTGGTTCAATAGCTCATTTTAAAGGAAATTAATTGGGTTAAAAATCTATAGTAACTAAAATAAATTATTTCTAAAATTAGAGTAAAGAACGACCCTTAGCTCTTAGTTATACGGGTAGCTAGCAACCTAGTCCGGGTTGCAGGGGTAGCTAGCAACCTAGTAAGAGATGATTACGTCCAATATAAAGAAATTTAAAAAAACATAACTTCAAAAAAGAGTCAGAACAAATCAAAAAGTACACCATTAGAACCACCTTGTCCAAAAACCATTTATAGGAAACTTTCTTTCCCTTGGCTTGAACAGCGAGGGAAATATATTGACTTGAAAATCATTAATATTAAAGAAAGAACTGTTGCCTATAGTAAATGATAAATTTTCTAGTGAAGATCCGGATTGCAGTGGTAGCTATTGTAAAGAACGCTATTGTAAAGGCTATTGTAAAGAACAAACTCTAACCCATAGTAATTAATTTAATTTTGAAAAGAAGAAATTACGGCAGAAACCGTTATGGTGGTATAGTAAACTACAATCTGGGTTGCAGCGGTGGCTAGCAACCTAGTAAGAGACGATCACCTCTAATGTTAAGAAATATAAAAACCCAAAACTCCTAAAAAAAAGAGTCAGATCAAAAGTAAAAGTACGCCATTAGAATCGCCTTGTCCGAAACCCTTATAAAGGAATCTTTCTGCCCCTTGGCTTGAGCAGCATGCTAAATATATTGGCTTGGAAATCTTGAAAAATGGTAGCTACCTTAGCCTTCTGCCTAAATGGTATGTTTTTTTTCCTCAGATACCTTGGCACTGGAACATCGTAGAGACTTGTTCAATGGCTCATTTTAAAGGAGATTACTGTGGTTGAAAATCTTTTGTAATTAAAACAAATCATTTATAAAATAGAATCAATTTTTAAGAAAATTACAATGAAAGACGATCATTGGAATAACAAACAATTGCGTACATTGGAATTAGCTAGCTACTTGATTGTTTGAGACTCGTCTCTTACTATTTCAAAGAAGAATCCGGGTTGCAGCGGTAGCTAGCAACCTAGTAAGAGACGATCACGTCCAATGTTAAGAAATATAAAAACCCATAACTCCTAAAAAAAGAGTCAGATCAAAACAAAAAGTACACCATTAGAACCACCTTGTTCGAAACCCCTGTAAAGGAAACTTACCGCCCTGCGGCTTGAATAACAAAGAAAATATATTGGCTTGATAATCAAGAAAATTGACTTTAACCACGTTATTCTCCACAAACGGGATATTTTTTTCTTTCTTTTCCACAGATAGCTTGGCACTGGAACATCGTAAAGAGTTGTTCAATGGCTCATTTTAAAGGAAATCTCTAGATCTAACGCTATTTGTACTTAATTTTTTTTTTAATTAATTTTTTTTACGAAAAACTTAATTTTTTATATACAATATTAAACAATGACGTCATAGTCTTTGGATGTAGTTAGTACATAAAGTCTGGATCATCGAATTAAAGCTGAAACTAAGTAAAGAACAATTATGCCTCCATATATTCACAGTGATCTATAAAATTTCCCATTACATCTATAAACTGTTCCACAGTTGCCGGTTCATACCTTGGAAGCTTTTCACTAAACATGCAACATTTCTTTTGGATATTACTATGAAGTTTTGCGAAAGCATCTCTAGCTGACTTTTCAACAAAATCCATTCTTTCAGAGATAATTTTAATCTTTAATTTTGAATATTTTTCGTAATCCCGGTAAAAAATTCGTAAAATTTTTCTAAATTTACTAAGATCAGCCAGCATTGTTGCCATGTTTTTGGACTTCTGAATATAATTTTTAATTTTGCCCTTATGCGTTCTTTGCAGCTTGTGTAAACTGCAAAATATCCATGGTATCCGAGCAATAGTTTGAATATTTTAATTCAAGCTAGAAAAATACCTGAAAATGTAAAAATAGTTTTATTTTTAGTTAAGTTCTAACTACCCGATGTGGAATTTACTATGTATTTTCAGACCAAAAAATTCAATTTTTTAATATATTTCATTTTTCAGTTTAGAATCGCTAAAGTTATTATGTAAACTGCAAAAATATTTATGATATATGAGCAATAATTTTAATCTTTTAATTCAAACTAACAAAATACCTGAAAATTTAAAAATTAGTTTAATTTTTTGTTAGGTTATGGGTACATGATACGAGTCTTAAAAAGTTTCAATTAGATAAGAATATTATTTCTTGTTTTGTAATAAGATGCGTTCTAATAGAGTTATACGTAATTTAAAAAAACATTACTATACAAAAAACAGAGACAACATCTTGAAAAGAGAAAAGCAAAGGTATTCAACCGACAAGGCGTATCGAGATGCGAAAATTGAGAGAGCCAAACAAAAGATTAAGGAACGGTATGATAACGATAAAGATTACCGAAACAAACATAAGAAAAAAGTTGCTACCAGAATAATGGGTAGATACTGGGGTGACAAAAGCTATAATGAAAAAATTAAATTCTCTGCGAGGTTGTACCGAAGAACGCATAAGGACAAAGGGAAAAATTACATTCAGAAATACAAGAAGATGGCAAAAATGAAGGCTGATCTTTGTAAATTGAGAAACATTTTACGCATGTTTTATCGGGATCATGAAAAGTATTCAAAATTACAGATTAAAATTCTCTTTGAAAGAGCGGATGCTGTTGAAAAGTCGGCTAGAAATTCTTTGGCAAAGCTTCATAGTAATATCCAAAAGAAATGTTGTCAGTTTAACGAAAAGCTTCCAAGGTATGGATTGGCAACTGCGGAACAGTTTATAGATGCAATGGAAAATGTTCGACAACACAGTGAATATACGGAGGCGTACTTCTTAGAAAATTCGTATATTAATTTTGGAAGGAGCAATTGCAGTTTATGTAGCAGCAATAAAAATATATATACAAGCATACCTATCAACAGCGAAGGAAAAGCAATGTTTTTCAATTATGGCGAAAACGAGCCTGTTAGGGTTATTAGTAAATGTGTTTGTAAGACTAATGATTTAGAACAAATTCCTGGAACACCGACTCAAGAAAAAAACATTTCTAACTGTGTTTTAAACAGTTCGTTTAGTTCTACTGAATATTTGTCAAAAAATTCTCTGTGTAGTAGAACAAACTGTCCTGAAAAGTACGAGACAACTATTGAAAAATGCTCTAGAACTAGATCTGACAAGGAAATTATGATGGCTGAAGTCGCCTATAACAATCTGAGTAAACATTCAAAACCAAAAATTGGGCAGCAGGTTACTTGGCAATGTCACCCTGATATCTGCAAGCTGTATCCGACGGATATTGAATTATGCCAAATTCTTTTTGATATCCTTGAAAATAATATAGCATTAAAATTTTCAACTGACAAAGCGGTTAATTTCTACCTTGGCGGCTTGGATTATTGTGAAATCAATTACAGGGACACAAGAAAGCATGGGCATTCGTTATACTGTAGCCCAAATGAGGGATGTCAGAGCTATTTGCGTTCTCTAAGGGCACTAGCTCCACATTTTCCTGTCTTGAACTGTTTCATTAATAGCGTATATAAGGCAGTATCAAAATGTAAGATTATACAACATATTAATCTACTAAAAGTCGAGGGTTCGTACAAGGAACTAAGTCATTACATAGAAGAAGTGTCAAGTAGACTCTGTCGTAATAATAGTCAAGACTTCATTTACGGTGATAGCAATATTAGAGTTTCTGTGGATGAAAATACAATAATAAAACTATTTGGTGAGAGCCTTGATAAGGTAGCTAACATCAGGGATGTATACCCCACAATGCATTGTGACAGTTGTGAGCAGATAAAGACAAAATACCAATTGAAGAGTCTAAGATCCCTTTCAAATAGGAAAGGTTTTGATGTAATGATGGCCACCATTTTAGAACACCTACAACAGGACATACCCAAAGATGACAGAGAACAACTAATTCAATGTACAGGTTGGAAAGAGGACGTCATAGATTCATTCTTTGTCTGTGATTACTGTGCTGAGAAAATGTTGAAAAGTCAGGAGAATGTCCGATCAGTATTAAATAACCTTCATATCGACTGTACACCGGAATGTATAAAGTGTTTAAATAATTTTGAAATGGCAATGATTCGATTGGTAATGCCTTGTCTTACGATCGTCAGATTAGGGCAGGTAACGGCGTTGAAGAGACCTAGAACAGAAATTGTTGACGCTCTTAAGGGTAGAATAGTATATCTACTTGTTGATGTGCAAGCAAATGCAGATATTCAGCCTAAAAAACTTCTTAACATTGATAGTTTTGTAGTCATTGTCAATGGTCAGCCTACTTACAACAAGAATGTTTGGACTGCACTAATAGATCTGAGAAAAGTCCATGAAGCACTGTTGTGGTTAAGAGAGAACAACAGTCTCTATGAAACAATAAATGCATACACCCTAGAAGATTTAAATAAAATACTTGAAGCACGTCTTGCTGAAAAAGCGGTTGGTGTTGATAATTTACCTGAAATACCGGAAGCTGCAATCCTTCAGAAACTGACAGAAAGCGCTAAATCTACATTGGTTGAACATTTTTCTGTCCAGCCTCTCAATTCAGCGGTTCCAAAAGACTTCATTGAAGATTTTAAGCAGATGAAAGATCTTGGTACTGACCAATTTCAAATCAAGAAACTAAAAGGTGAGAGCGAAGACTTATTTCAGGAAGAACTTGATCTAAAAGTGTTTCCAAATCTTTTCCCGAAAGGCAAATATGGCTTGCGTGACAAGGCAAGACCATTTCGGATTAGGAATGCAGAATATTTTAAATCAAGGCTTCTTAGCAGACATACTAAGTTTCGTCTTGAAAAACACTTTCTTTTTCACAGCTTCCAATTGCAAGAATTCTCTTACATGTGTAATAGCGTCGGTCATATGGTGCGGATTGTGAAACCAAATCAAAATGCTCGCCAATTTATAGACAGGCTTCAATCCCGTGATGGAGAGATGGAAGCGACTTTGTTTTCTGTTCAATCAAAAATCAGAGGATCTCAGCAGTATTTTCAATCTCTTTCCTATAAAGTAAAGTCAATGATTGAGCAATTGGGTCCACCGACTTTGTTTCTGACAGTTTCATGTGCTGAGTGGTACTCTCCTGAATTTATTGACTATTTACGGACTGTCCATAAGGACTTACCTGGTGTGGCAAAAATCACCCCAGCAGAGTTGACGTGTCTAGATCCAATTGCAGTTTCCATGCACTTTGACAAAAAATGGACACCTATATTTAATGAGCTAATTTGTTCAAAGACAAATCCTTTGTTTGGTAAAATTAAGGATCATTTCTGGCGTATCGAGTATCAGAAACGAGGTGCGCCTCATGTTTACAATAAAAAACGATCATTGGAATAACAAAAATTGAATACCTTTGGAATTAGCTAGCTACTTGATTATTTGAGACTCGTCTCTTACTATTTAAAAGAAGAAAAAGCCGTAGGCTTTTTCCTGTGTGTAATCAGTTTATTATCATCCGGGTTGTAGCGGTAGATAGCAACCTAGTAAGAGACGATCACGTCCAATGTTAAGAAATATAAAAACCCCTAACTCCTAAAAACAGAGTCAGATCAAAACAAAAAGTACACCATTAGAACCGCCTTGTCCGAAACCCCTATAAAGGAAACTTACCGCCCTGCGGCTTGAATAACAAAGAAAATATATTGGCTTGATAATCAAGAAAATTGACTTTAACCACGTTATTCTCCACAAACGGGATATTTTTTCTTTCTTTTCCACAGATAGCTTGGCACTAGAACATCGTAGAGAGTTGTTCAATGGCTCATTTGAAAGGAAATCTCTAGATCTAGCGCTATTTGTACTTAATTTTTTTTTTTTAATTAATTTTTTTTACGAAAAACTTAATTTTTATATACAATATTAAACAATGACGTCATAGTCTTTGGATGTAATTCGATAAAGCTGAAACTAAGTAAAGAACAATTATGCCTCCATATATTCACAGTGATCTATAAAATTTCCCATTACATCTATAAACTGTTCCACAGTTGCCGGTTCATACCTTGGAAGCTTTTCACTAAACATGCAACATTTCTTTTGGATATTACTATGAAGTTTTGCGAAAGCATCTCTAGCTGACTTTTCAACAAAATCCATTCTTTCAGAGATAATTTTAATCTTTAATTTTGAATATTTTTCGTAATCCCGGTAAAAAATTCGTAAAATTTTTCTAAATTTACTAAGATCAGTCAGCATTGTTGCCATGTTTTTGGACTTCTGAATATAATTTTTAATTTTGCCCTTATACGTTCTTTGCAGCTTGTGTAAACTGCAAAATATCCATGGTATCCGAGCAATAGTTTGAATATTTCAATTCAAGCTAGAAAAATACCTGAAAATGTTAAAATTAGTTTTATTTTTAGTTAGGTTCTAACTACCCGATGTGGAATTTACTATGTATTTTCAGACCAAAAAATTCAATTTTTTAATATATTTCATTTTTCAGTTTAGAATCGCTAAAGTTATTATGTAAACTGCAAAAATATTTATGATATATGAGCAATAATTTTAATCTTTTAATTCAAACTAACAAAATACCTGTAAATTTAAAAATTAGTTTAATTTTTTGTTAGGTTATGGGTACATGATACGAGTCTTAAAAAGTTTCAATTAGATGAGGATATTATTTCTTGTTTTGTAATAAGATGCGTTCTAATAGAGTTATACGTAATTTAAAAAAACATTACTATACAAAAAACAGAGACAACATCTTGAAAAGAGAAAAGCAAAGGTATTCAACCGACAAGGCGTATCGAGATGCGAAAATTGAGAGAGCCAAACAAAAGATTAAGGAACGGTATGATAACGATAAAGATTACCGAAACAAACATAAGAAAAAAGTTGCTACCAGAATAATAGGTAGATACTGGGGTGACAAAAGCTATAATGAAAAAAATAAATTCTCTGCGAGGTTGTACCGAAGAACGCATAAGGACAAAGGGAAAAATTACATTCAGAAATACAAGAAGATGGCAAAAATGAAGGCTGATCTTTGTAAATTGAGAAATATTTTACGCATGTTTTATCGGGATCATGAAAAGTATTCAAAATTACAGATTAAAATTCTCTTTGAAAGAGCGGATGCTGTTGAAAAGTTGGCTAAAAATTCTTTGGCAAAGCTTCATAGTAATATCCAAAAGAAATGTTGTCAGTTTAACGAAAAGCTTCCAAGGTATGGATTGGCAACTGCGGAACAGTTTATAGATGCAATGGAAAATGTTCGACAACACAGTGAATATACGGAGGCGTACTTCTTAGAAAATTCGTATATTAATTTTGGAAGGAGCAATTGCAGTTTATGTAGCAGCAATAAAAATATATATACAAGCATACCTATCAACAGCGAAGGAAAAGCAATGTTTTTCAGTTATGGCGAAAACGAGCCTCTTAGGGTTATTAGTAAATGTGTTTGTAAGACTAATGATTTAGAACAAATTCCTGGAACACCGACTCAAGAAAAAAGCATTTCTAACTGTGTTTTAAACAGTTCGTTTAGTTCTACTGAATATTTGGCAAAAAATTCTCTGTGTAGTAGAACAAACTGTCCTGAAAAGTACGAGACAACTATTGAAAAATGCTCTAGAACTAGATCTGACAAGGAAATTATGATGGCTGAAATCACCTATAGCAATCTGAGTAAACATTCAAAACCAAAAATTGGGCAGCAGGTTACTTGGCAGTTTCACCCTGATATCTGCAAGCTGTATCCGACGGATATTGAATTATGTCAAATTCTTTTTGATATCCTTGAAAATAATATAGCATTAAAATTTTCAACTGACAAAGCGGTTAATTTCTACCTTGGTGGCTTGGATTATTGTGAAATCAATTGCAGGGACACAAGAAAGCATGGGCATTCGTTATACTGTAGCCCAAATGAGGGATGTCAGAGCTATTTGCGTTCTCTAAGGGCACTAGCTCCACATTTTCCTGTCTTGAACTGTTTCATTAATAGCGTATATAAGGCAGTATCAAAATGTAAGATTATACAACATATTAATCTACTAAAAGTCGAGGGTTCGTACAAGGAACTAAGTCATTACATAGAAGAAGTGTCAAGTAGAATCTGTCGTAATAATAGTCAAGACTTCATTTACGGTGATAGCAATATTAGAGTTTCCGTGGATGAAAATACAATAATAAAATTATTTGGTGAGAGCCTTGATAAGGTAGCTAACATCAGGGATGTATACCCCACAATGCATTGTGACAGTTGTGAGCAGATAAAGACAAAATACCAATTGAAGAGTCTAAGATCCCTTTCAAATAGGAAAGGTTTTGATGTAATGATGGCCACGATTTTAGAACACCTACAACAGGACATACCCAAAGATGACAGAGAACAACTAATTCAATGTACAGGTTGGAAAGAGGACGTCATAGATTCATTTTTTGTCTGTGATTACTGTGCTGGGAAAATGTTGAAAAGTCAGGAGAATGTCCGATCAGTATTAAATAACCTTCATATAGACTGTACACCGGAATGTATAAAGTGTTTAAATAATTTTGAAATGGCAATGATTCGATTTGTAATGCCTTGTCTTACGATCGTCAGATTAGGGCAAGTAATCCGGGTTGCAGCGGTAGTTAGCAACCTAGTAAGAGACGATCACGTCCAATGTTAAGAAATATAAAAACCCATAGTTCTTAAAAAAAGAGTCAGATCAAAACAAAAAGTACACCATTAGTAAAACCCTGCATAGTAAAACTTCTGTCCCTTGGCTTGAACAGCAAGGGAAATATATTGGCTTGAAAATCAAGAAAAGTGGCAGCTACTACAACATTCTGCCTAAACGGGATATTTTTTTCTTTTTTTCTTTTTTTTTTCTTTTTTTGTATCCAGAGATAGATTGGCACTGGAATATCGTAGAGGGTTGTTCAATAGCTCATTTTAAAGGAAATTAACTGGGTTAAAAATCTATAGTAACTAAAACAAATTATTTCTAAAAGAGAATAAATTTTTCCACCAAAAACTGCATTTTGATGTCTTTTCACACTGCAGTCTTTCCAACATAATCGTATACCAGCGGTAAGAATTGAACCCACGCCTCTGAAGAGACTGGTGGCTAACACCAGTGCCTTGGACCACTCGGCCAGGCTGCCTCTCATAAATAAATATATATGTGAATTTGGGTTGCAGCAGTAGCTAGCAACCTAGTAATAGACGATCAGTCCAATGCTAAGAAATATAAAAACCCAAAACTCCTAAAAATAGAGTCAGATCAAAACAAAAGTACATCATTAGAAATACCTTGTCTGAAACCCTACTAGATAAATAATGAACGTCATCATAGTTTTATATTAGAGCTATGACGTGAATAGAGTGACGTCATAATTAGTATATAAGGAAAGTCAAAACTGAAAATTCTTTCATTCTTGATTAGAATAATGGTTAGATCAAAGCAGGCTATACGCAAGTTGAAGAAAGAGTACTACACAAACAACAGAGATAGTAACTTAAAAAGAAAAAAGCAAAGGTATTCAACCGACCAGGTGTATCGAGAAGTAATAATTGAGAGAGCAAAACAAAGGTATTCAACCGACCAGGCGTATTGAGAAGTAATAATTGAGAGAGCAAAAGAAAACAGCAAGATGTGTTATCACAATGATGAAGATTATAGACATGCAAAAATTGAGACAGCCAAACAAAAGATCAAGGAACGGTATGGTAATGATGAACATTACAGAGAAGCAAGAATTGAGCAGGCTAAACAAAAGATCAAGGAGCGTTATCACAATGATAAACTTTATAGAGAAGCAACAATTGAGCAGGCTAGACAAAAGAGCAGGGAACGTTATCACAATGATGAAGATTATAGACATGCAAAAATTGAGACAGCCAAACAAAAGATCAAGGAATGGTATGGTAATGATGAACATTACAGAGAAGCAATAATTGAGCAGGCTAGACAAAAGAGCAGGGAACGGTTTGATAATGATGAAGATTACCGAAACAAACATAAGAAAATTTATAATAAAGAACGACCTTTTGCCTATACTAAATTTAATACGCCACTTAATTATAGTATAGGTCAGTAATTCTACAGATAGACTGGCACTGGAACATCGTAGAGAGCTGTTTGATGGCTCATTTTCAAGGAAATTAAAGGGGTTAAAAACCTTTTGTAATTTTATAATATTATATTAAAAGACGATCATTACAAAAACAAACCATTGCACACATTGGACTTAGTTTTCTGTCTGATTCTTTGAGAGTCGTCTCTTACTACTTCAGTGAAGAAAAAGCCGTAGGCTTTTTCCTGTTTGTAATCAGGGTTTACAGTTGCAGCGGTAGCTAGCAACCTAGTAAGAGACGATCACGTCCAATGTTAAGAAATATAAAAACCCATAGTTCTTAAAAAAAGAGTCAGATCAAAACAAAAAGTACACCATTAGAACCGCCTTGTCCGAAACCCCTGCATAGTAAAATTTCTGTCCCTTGGCTTGAAAAGCCAGGGAAATATATTGGCTTGAAAAGCAAGAAAAGTGGCAGCTACTACAACATTCTGCCCAAACGGGATATTTTTTTCTTTTTTTTTTCTTTTTTTTTCTTTTTTTTTGTACATTTATATCTTTGCAATTGAAAATAGTATTGGGTTTTTCAATATCTAATTTTAAATGAAATTAATTTGGTTAAAAATAAATAGTAAATAAAATAAATTATTTCTAAAAGAGAATAAATTTTTCCACCAAAAACTGCATTTTGATGTCTTTTCACACTGCAGTCTTTCAAACATAATCGTATACCAGCGGTAAGAATTGAACCCACGCCTCTGAAGAGACTGGTGGCTAACACCAGTGCCTTGGACCACTCGGCCAGGCTGCCTCTCATAAAGAAATATATATGTGAATTTGGGTTGCAGCAGTAGCAAGCAACCTAGTAAGAGACGATCAGTCCAATGCTAAGAAATATAAAAACCCAAAACTCCTAAAAATAGAGTCAGATCAAAACAAAAGTACATCATTAGAAATACCTTGTCTGAAACCCTACTAGATAAATAATGAACGTCATCATAGTTTTATATTAGAGCTATGACGTGAATAGAAAATTATATCCGGGTTGCAGCGGTAGCTAGCAACCTAGTAAGAGACGATCACCTCCAATGTCAAGAAATATAAAACCCCGTAACTCCTAAAAAAAGAGTCAGATCAAAACAAAAAGTACACCATTAGAACCGCCTTGTCCAAATCCTCCATAAAGGAAACTTACCGCCCTTTGGCTTGAATAACAAAGAAAATATATTGGCTTGAAAATCAAGAAAATAGACTTTTACCACGTTATTCTCCCCAAACGGAGGTATTTTTTTCTTTTTTCTTTTCCACAGATAGCTTGGCACTGGAACATCGTAGAGGGTTGTTCAATAGCTCATTTTAAAGGAAATTAATTGGGTTAAAAATCTATAGTAACTAAAATAAATTATTTCTAAAAGAGAATAAATTTTTCCAATAAAAACTGTATTTTTGATGCAGTGACGTCATAATTACTATATAAGAAACGTCAAAACTGCAAATGGTCTCATTCATGAATACATAATGGTTAGATCAAAGCAAGCTGCACGCAAGTTAAAAAATCAGTACTAAAAAATCAAGAAAAGTGGCAGCTGCTACAACATTCTGCCTAAACGGGATATTTTTTTCTCTTTTCTTTGTTTCCAGTATAATAAAGATCAAACTCTTCCCTATACTAACTTGCATACGCAACTTTACTATAGTTAAGATTACAGTATTTATATTTTTTTTTACATTAAAAGACGATCACTGAAAATAAAAGGAAAATTTAAAGGAAATAAAGAACGACATCTTGCCTATACTAAATTTTATACGCCACCTAATTATAGTATAGGTTAGTAATTCAACAGATAGCATGGCACTGGAACATTGTAGAGAATTGTTCAATGGCTCATTTTAAAGGAAATTAATGGGGTTAAAAACCTTTTGTAATTAAAACAAATTATTTTTATTACATTAAGAAATTTTAATTATGTTCCTAAGGAAATTACAGTAAAGAACAAACTTCCAGCCCATATCCGGGTTGCAGCGGTCGCTAGCAACCTAGTAAGAGACAATCACGTCCAATGTTAAGAAATATAAAAACCCTTAGTTCCTAACAAAGGAGTCAGATCAAAACAAAAAGTACACCATTAGAACCGCCTTGTCCGAAACCCCTGTATAGGAAACTTTCTGTCCCTTGGCTCGAACAGCAAGGGAAATATATTGGCTTGAAAATCAAGAAAATTGACTTTAACCACGTTTTTCTCCCCAAACGGGATATTTTTTTCTTTTTTTTTCTTTTCCACAGATAGTTTGGCACTGGAACATCGTAGAGGGTTGTTCAATAGCTCATTTTAAAGGAAATTAATTGGGTTAAAAATCTATAGTAACTAAAATAAATTATATAATAAAGAACGAACTCTTGCCTATATTAACATGTATAGACAACTTAACTATACTAAATAATTAGACTTATTTAGTCCGGGTCGCAGCGGTAGCTAGCAACCTAGTAAGAGACGATCACGTCCAATGTTAAGAAATATAAAAACCCCTAACTCCTAAAAAAAGAGTCAGGTCATTACAGTAAAGAACGAACTCTAGCCAACAGTAACTGAAACATAAAATAAATGACAACGTGGACAAGTGATGCAACACACATATGTTTTGACAAGATAATATAACACATGTATCTTTTGAATAGTTGCTTCTCTGGGGTATGGTGCCATATTTGACTGATTTCACAGCCTTATTTACTGGGATTTGTCTTTTATCATCCCAACCAAGGAAAAGTGTTAAGATTTTTTTCGGTTTTAATTACATGTGAGAAGATTACTAAAAATCATGGTTGCACCTAAAATAAAACTTCCGTAAAAAATAGACACTGGTACACTTAAGCATAGATTTGAATATATAATAAAGAACGACCTTTTGCCTATATTAAGTTATATTAAAGTTTTTATATTTAGATAGGAGGGAGCTGAACTGAGTTTCTTTTAAAATTTAATAGATGTAAGAGACAAGAAAAACGCATCAAAACTGAACCTTTTTTTCTTTTCTTGAAGCAAACAAATAAGAAGAAAAAAAAACGAAAACAAGACAAGAATAAATGAATGAAGGGAAAATAAGATAAACATTTCCTCATTTACTTTTAGCTATTGTGGATTATAATAAAGATCGAACTCTTCCCTATACTAACTTGCATACGCAACTTCACTATAGTTAAGATTACAGTATTTATATTATGCATCATTATAAATCATAAAAGGTTCAAATGTTCGAAGATTATAGAGTTAAAAATTTTCCCACCCCTGGAATCGAACCCGAGCCTGTTAAGTGAAAGTTAACTATCCTAGCCACTAGACCATATTGAACCATAAAGAAGTATGATTTAAGAGCCATATGCGTATTATTATTTCACCATACCAATTATAATAAGGCCAAAACAAAATCGTCGACTTGCAACCTTACTTTTGACACATTAGTTAAATCTTCATCAGGCTTAAAAAATGTTTTGCTAGTTTTACATGAAAGAACGAACCTTAGTCCATATATCCGGTACAATAAAGAACGACACCTTGCCCATGTTAACTAAAATATAAATAGGAATTATGTAATTTCCAATAGTATCATGGCTGTAGAGATGGCTGAAACCTAGTTACAATAAAAAACGATCATTGGAATAACAAAAATTGCATACCTTTGGAATTAGCTAGCTACTTGATTATTTGAGACTCCTCTCTTACTATTTAAAAGAAGAAAAAGCCGTAGGCTTTTTCCTGTGTGTAATCAGTTTATTATCATAGGCAGCGCGCTAGCACTGCCTGAGTAAATTTACAATAAAGAACGAACTCTAGCCTATAGTAACTGAAAGGTGTGTATGGGGCTATGTCAATTGAAACTAGAATAATTCCTGAAAATATTAAATAAAATAATTTTATTTAACTGCAAACTGCAAACATATTTATGGTTTCTTATTTATAATTTTAAATTTTTAATTCGAACCGGAAAAACACCTCAAATTTTTTAATTCGTTTGGTTTTCCTTTTGCTTCAAGTAACTCGTTACGTCATTTTATGGGTGTAATAAGGATCAACCTATTGTCTATACAAACTTGCATAGGAAAAATAACTGTAGTATGGGCTTGAACAGTTATATTTAAATTCAATATATTAAAAATTTCCTCCAAAGGATAATAGAACATATATCCTGGTTGCAGCGGTAGCTAGCAACCTAGTAAGAGACAATCACGACCATTTTACAATAAAGAACGAACTCTTGCCTATACAAACTTGTATAGTGGGACATAAGGATCGATCATAAATGGTGTCAGTCAAGAGGATCTCTTGTAGTATCCGGGTTGCAGCGGTAGCTAGCAACCTAGTAAGAGACGATCACGTCCAATGTTAAGAAATATAAAAACCCATAGTTCCTAACAGATTATAATAAAGATCGAACTCTTCCCTATACTAACTTGCATCCGCAACTTCACTATAGTTAAGATTACAGTATTTATATTATGCATCATTATAAATTATAAAAGGTTCAAATGTTCGAAGATTATAAAGTTAATTACATTAAAAGACGATCATTTGAATTAAAACCATTGAAAACATTGAACATAGTTAGGTACTTGATTGTTTGAGGTTCGTCTCTTACTATTTCAAAGAAGAAAAAGCCGTAGGCTTTTTCTTGTTTGTAATCATGCATATCCGGGATGCAGCGGTAGTCTTACGTAAAATACATAAGGGACCGATATAGCTCATCATAAATGGCATTTGTCAATTAGGTTTATCTATATAGTTCGGGTTGCAGCAGTAGCTAGCAACCTAGTAAGAGACGATCACGTCCAATGTTAAGAAATATGAAAACCCCTACCTCCTAACAAAAGAGTCAAGATAATGATGAAGATTACAGAAATATATTAAAAGAAAATCATTAGAATACCAAAGTATTACATATAACGGAATTAGTTAGTCCAGGTTGCAGCGGTAGCTAGCAATTTGTTCGAAACCCCTATATAGTTGCAGCGGTAAAAAGCAACTTGTTCGAAACCCCTATATAGCAAACCCCTATTGCTCCTGAATGAGCAATAAATGATTTTTTTTCTTAATAGACAGTTTTTAAAACACTTCAATTTTTATTTACTATAAACCATGGTTCGTTCCAGACTGGATCGTAGCTATCACCACAACCCAGGCTACCCGACGCAGCTTTTTGTCACAAGAGAGCACTCAAAAAGTTAAAGCAAAAGTTAAAAAAAGTTAATCGATAAGTTAAAAAGTGAAAAAACATCATTTTTATACCATCCTAAAAAGTGTTTATGCCAGACTTGCCTCTCAATCACCCGGACTATCTGTCTTGGCTTTTTCTATAATTAAACCATGCTTTGATTAGTCTTCACTGCACTTTTCCGGCCCAGTTTTCAAGAAAATGCCGAAAGTAGACGTGGCCATATGAGTTTGAACTTTAGGTACTATTTTCTGTAGGTCATCAAATTTGTCCTTCTAAATATCAATTACTGAGAAACTCTCTTCATTTGACCATTTGGGAGAGTTTTTAAAAGCCTCTTTGTCTTTTTTTGGTGAATCCCATTGCTTCTTTTTCAAATTTGGCGCTTACTAGAGTTGCCAGAATACGGAGCAATCTATCGTAACTATCCATTTTGTGGCATACCAGCACATTTATTGGCGTCTTTTTGTGCCATAACCAGAAACGGAAAACTGGGACGGCAGCAGTGGTCTACATTACCCATTTTTCCAGTTTTCTGGCCCAGTTTTTCAGAAAATGTCCGATGTAGATGCGGCTTAACCTTTTTTCGCTTTAGCCCTAAAAAAATTGTATAGTTTTGCCAGGGTGGGCAAAATATTAACTGGACAAACATGATACTAGAATACAAAACGTATCTTATGACGTACAAAAGCAGGGCAGTTATGTATTTTAAAAAACTTTCAGGAATTAATGTTTTCATGGAAAAATCACAAAGTTTAAAAAGTGAGAAAATTTTCTTGTTTTACAAATAATTTATACAAAAAATTTCTTTACTTTAGTTTTATTAGGAAATAAATAGGGATAGTTTGAAAATGAGTTTTGGTTTTAAAACTTTAAAAGAGATAGAGTCTCTTAACACTAAATATTGCAAACAATGAGTGATGAAAATGGAAATGGTCTTCCAAATTATGATAGCATATTCGGTCCTCCAAGTTATGAGGAAGCAACAAAGCATATAACCATTGATACCAACGAAGTCGTACGGAGTCGCAATATTCATACAAAGAAATTATTTCGAAACTATTTGATTTGCCTACTAATTCTCCTCACAATTGGTATAATCGTTTATATATATTTTGCTGCTGTGGATTTATACACATCCATAGTCAATAATTATAGCCTTGAAGATCTTCGAATCTGGTCATATAACCTTTGGTCCTCAGGTTTATAGATTATTATGAGCAAGCGTTCGATTCTGTTGATAGAAGAGCTTTAGCAAAAGTTTTATCATTATATGGTATACTAATGCTATGTACGAGAATAAAACTGCTGAAGTTAAGGTACGAAATAAGGGTAGCAGCAGGTTTTGTATTATTACAGTAAAGAACGATCTCTCTCCCATACTAACTTATATATGGTGGTTCCAGGTGTAGTTACATCCGGGTTGCAGCGGTAGCTAGCAACCTAGTAAGAGACGATCACGTCCAATGTTAAGAAATATAAAAACCCCTAACTCCTAAAAAAAGAGTCAGATCAAACAAAAAGTACACCATTAGAACCGCCTTGTCCGAAACCCCTATAAAGGAAACTTACCGCCCTGCGGCTTGAATAACAAAGAAAATATATTGGCTTGATAATCAAGAAAATTGACTTTAACCACGTTATTCTCCACAAACGGGATATTTTTTTCTTTCTTTTCCACAGATAGCTTGGCACTGGAACATCGTAGAGAGTTGTTCAAGGGCTCATTTTAAAGGAAATCTCTAGATCTAGCGCTATTTGTACTTAATTTTTTTTTTAATTAATTTTTTTTACGAAAAACTTAATTTTTTATATACAATATTAATCAATGACGTCATAGTCTTTGGATGTAGTTAGTACATAAAGTCTGGATCATCGAATTAAAGCTGAAACTAAGTAAAGAACAATTATGCCTCCATATATTCACAGTGATCTATAAAATTTCCCATTACATCTATAAACTGTTCCACAGTTGCCGGTTCATACCTTGGAAGCTTTTCACTAAACATGCAACATTTCTTTTGGATATTACTATGAAGTTTTGCGAAAGCATCTCTAGCTGACTTTTCAACAAAATCCATTCTTTCAGAGATAATTTTAATCTTTAATTTTGAATATTTTTCGTAATCCCGGTAAAAAATTCGTAAAATTTTATAATAAAGAACGACCTCTTGCCTATACTAAATTTTATACGACACTTAATTATGGTATAGGTTAGTAATTCAATTACAGTAAAGAACGATGTCTCTCCCATAGTAACTGATATGTTACATTAAAAGACGATCATTGGAATAAAAAGTTATTGCATGCATTGGACTTAGTTAGCTACTTGATCGTTTGAGGTTCGTCTCTTACTATTTCAAAGAAGAAAAAGCCGTAGGCTTTTTCCTGTTTGTAATATTTTACAGCCCATAATTCGTAAAAATAGAGTCAGATCGAAACACAATCCGGGTTGCAGCGGTAGTTAGCATCCGGGTTGCAGTGGTAGCTAGCAACGTAGTAAGAGACGCTCACGTCCAATGTTAAGAAATATAAAAACCCGTAGTTCCTAACAAAGGAGTCAGATCAAAACAATATAAATAAGAACCAACTACCGCCGTTTCACGGTCTTGAGTGTATATATTTTTCGTAGTCTGTGTGTTTTTTTTTATCTTTCGTTTTGTGTGTTGAGTGTATATATTTTTTCGTGTCTTGAGTAAATATTTTTTTTAGTAGCTTGTATCTTTTTTTCTCTTATACATTGCTCCGCTATTTACCTTGTTGTCATTAGTGGGTAAAAAATATGAATACAAAATTGCCTGGAGCAGTAATTGAACCTTCGGAGTTAATTCCAACACGCTATCCACTGTATAACCCTATACTAACTTGCATAGGCAACTTCACTATAGGGAAGATTACAGTATTTATATTATACATCATTATAAATTATAAAAGGTTCGAATGTTCGAAGATTATAGAGTTAAAAATTTTCCCACACCGGGAATCGAACCCGGTCCTCTTCAGTGAAAGTTAACTATCCTAGCCACTAGACCAAATGGGACCATAAAGAAGTATGATTTAAGAACCATATGCATATTACTATTTCACCATACCAATTATAATAAGGCCAAAACAAAATCGTCGAATTGCAACCTTACTTTAGACACATCAGTTAAATCTTCATCAGACTTAAAAACTGTTTTGCTAGTTTTGCAGTAAAGAACAAACCTTAGCCCATAGTAGCAGAAATAATCCGGGTTGCAGCGGTAGCTAGCAACCTAGTAAGAGACGATCACGTCCAATGTTAATAAATATAAAAACCCATAGTTCCTAACAAAGGAGTCAGATCAAAACAAAAAGTAAACCATTAGAACCGCATTGTCCGAAACCCCTGTATAGTAAACTTTCTTTCCCTTGGCTTGAACAGCAAGGGAAATATATTGGCTTGAAAATCAAGAAAATTTACTTTAACCACGTTATTCTCCCCAAACGGGATATTTTTTTTTTCTTTTCCACAGATAGCTTGGCACTGGAACATCGTAGAGAGTTGTTCAATAGCTCATTCTAAAGGAAATTAATTGGGTTAAAAATTTATGGTAACTAAAATAAATTATTTGTAAAAGAGAATAAATTTTTCCACCAAAAACTCTATTTTTGATGTCTTTTCACACTGCAGTCTTTCAAACATAATCGTATACCAGCGGTAAGATTTGAACCCACGCTTCCGAATCTAGTAAGAGACGATCAGTCCAATGCTAAGTATAATAAAGAACGACCTCTTGCCTATACTAAATTTTATACGACACTTAATTATAGTATAGGTTAGTAATTCAATCCGGGTTGCAGCGGTAGCTAGCAACCTAGTAAGAGACGATCACGTCCAATGTTAAGAAATATAAAAACCCATAGCTCCTAAAAAAGGAGTCAGATCAAAACAAAAAGTACACCATTAGAACCGCCTTGTCCGAAACCCCTGTATAGGAAACTTTCTGTCCCTTGGCTTGAACAGCAAGGGAAATATATTGGCTTGAAAATCAAGAAAATTGACTTTAACCACGTTAGTCTCCCCAAACGGGATATATTTTTTTTTTCTTTTTTTGTATCCAGAGATAGCTTGGCACTGGAACTTCGTAGAGGGTTGTTCAATAGCTCATTTTAAAGGAAATTATTACAGTAAAGAACGATTTCTCTCGCATAGTAACTGATATGTTACATTAAAAGACGATCATTGGAATAAAAAGTTATTGCATGCATTGGACTTAGTTAGCTACTTGATCATTTGAGGTTCGTCTCTTACTATTTCAAAGAAGAAAATTACAGTAAAGAACGATACCTTGTCCATAGTAACTGATATACGGTGGTTCCAGGGGTAGCTATCCGGGTTGCAGCGGTAGCTAGCGACCTAGTAAGGGACGATCACGTCCAATGATAGGAAATAAAATAACTCCTAAAAAAAGAGTCAGATCAAAATAAAAAGTATAATAATAGAACCACCTTGTCCAAAATCCAGCATAGGAAATTATCTGTCTCTTGGCTTGAACAGCAAGGGAAAAATATTGGCTTGAAAATCCAGATCAGTGGTTGATTTAGTTATCTGCTTGATTTTACAGTATTCCCGGATGCAGCGGTAGCTAGCAACCTAGTAAGAGATTTTCCGGGTTGCAGCGGTAGCTAGCAACCCAGTAAGAGATGATCACGCCCCATAGTAAAAACTAATGTTTATAATAAAGAACGACCTCTTCTATAACTAAATTTTATGCGCCACCTAATTATAATATAGGTTAGTAATTCAACAGATAGCTTGGGACTGGAACATCGTAGAGAGTTATTCAATGGCTCATTTTAATGGAAATTAATAGGGTTAAAAATCTTTTGTAATTAAAACAAATCATTTTTATTACATTAAGAAATTTTAATTATATTTCTTAAGAAATCATCATAAGTAAACATTTTCCATACGGAAATTGAACTCAAGCCTACTGGGTGAGAGCTATCCCAACCTCTAGACCATATAGGATATATTAAAATCCGGGTTGCAGCGGTAGCTAGTAACCTAGTAAGAGACGATCACGTCCAATGTTAAGAAATATAAAAACCCATATAGTCCTAAAAAAGGAGTCAGATCAAAACAAAAAGTACAACATTAGAACCGCCTTGTCCGAAACCCCTTGAAAGGAAACTTACCGCCCTTTGGCTTGAACAGCAAGGGAAATATATTGGCTTGAAAATCAAGAAAAGTGGCAGCTACCACAACATTCTGCCTAAACGGGATATTTTTTTCTTTTTTTCTTTCTTTTCCAGAGATAGCTTTGCAGTGGAACATCGTAGATAGTTGTTCAATGGCTCATTTTAAAAGAAATTAATTGGGTTAAAAATCTATAGTAACTAAAATAAATTTTTACAATAAGGAACGAACTGTAACCCATAGTAACTGAAGTATTATCCAGGCTGCAGCGGTAGCTAGCAACCTAGTAAGAGACGATCACGTCCAATGTTAAGAAATATAAAATCCCATAGCTCCTAAAAAAGGAGTCAGATCAAAACAAAAAGTACACCATTAGAACTGCCTTGTCCGAAACCCCTGTATAGGAAACTCTCTTTCATTTGGCTTGAACAGAAAGGGAAATATATTGGCTTGAAAAATAAGAAAATTCAATTTAACCACGTTATTCTCCACAAACGGGATATTTTTTTCTTTCCGTTGTTTTTTCCTCCTCAGCTAGCTTGGCACTGGAAAATCTTAGAGAGCTGTACAATAGATCATTTTATAGGAAATTACTACATCTAGTCACTTTTGTAATTAAAAATAAAATACTTTTTAAATTAGAATCAATTTTGTCCAAAAAATTGCATTTTTGATGCTTTTTCATGCTGCAGTATTTTCAAAGATATTTGAATTTTGAAGCAATCAAACAGTTCATGGTAATGAACTCTATAGTAATAATAGCTACTTGTCTCAATAGTAACCAAAACTCTAAAGAACGAAATTTTGATACCAATAGATACATAAAAGCAAACAGTTCATGATAACGAACTGTATGTTGTTTGTATAGTAAGAGCGACTCGTCTCAATAGTAAAACTTGCTACATCTAGTTCCTTCTGTAATTAAAGATAAAATAATTTTTTAATAGTTTCGGTTTGCAGCGGTAGCTAGGTACCTAATTAAAAGAGATCATTCGAAGAATATACCATTCTATATATTGGACTTAGTTAGCTGCTCGATTCCTTGAAAAAAAAATCTTATTTTTCAACTGAATCTGGGTTGCAGCGGTAGCTAGCAACCTAGTAAGAGACGATCACGTCCAATGTTAAGAAATAAAAAACCCTTAGCTCCTAAAAAAGGAGTCAGATCAAAACAAAAAGTACACCATAAGAACCACCTTTTCCGAAACCCCTGTATAGGAAACTTTCTGTCATTTGGCTTGAACAGCAAGGGAAATATATTAGCTTGAAAATCAAGAAAATTGACTTTAACCACGTTATTCCCCACAAACGGCATATTTTTTTTTCTTTCTTTTCCACAGATAGCTTGGCACTGGAACATCGTAGAGAGTTGTTCAATAACTCATTTTAAAGGAAATTAATTGGGTTAACAATCTTTAGTAACTAAAATAAATTATTTCTAAAAAAGAATAAATTTTTCCATCAAAAACTGCATTTTGATGTATTTTCAAAGATATTTGATTTTTGTACATAAATCATAATGCCGGTTGCAGCGGTAGCTAGCAACCTAGTAAGAGACGATCATGTCCAATGTTAAGAAATATAAAAACCCATAGTTCCTAACAAAGGAGTCAGATCAAAACAAAAAGTACACCATTAGAACCGCCTTGTCCGAAACCCCTGTATAGGAAACTTTCTGTCCCTTGGCTTGAACAGCAAGGGAAATATATTGGCTTGAAAATCAAGAAAATTGACTTTAACCACGTTATTCTCCCCAAACAGTATATTTTTTTCTTTTTTTTTCTTTTCCACAGATAGCTTGGCACTGGAACATCGTAGAGGGTTGTTCAATAGCTCATTTTAAAGGAAATTAATTGGGTTAAAAATCTATAGTAACTAAAATAAATTATTTCTAAAAGAGAATAAAGTTTTCCACCAAAAACTGCATTTTTGATGTCTTTTACATTAAAGGACGATCATTGCAATAACAAACCATTGCATACATTGGCCTTAGTTAGCTACTTTATTGTTTGAGGTTCATCTCTTACTATTTCAAAGAAGAAAAATCCGGGTTGCAGCGGTAGCTAGCAGCCTAGTAAGAGACGATCACGTCCAATGTTAAGAAATATAAAAACCCATAGTTCCTAAAAAAGGAGTCAGATCAAAACAAAAAGTACACCATTAGAACCGCCTTGTTCGAAACCCCTGTATAGGAAACTTTCTGTCCCTTGGCTTGAACAGCAAGGGAAATATATTGGCTTGAAAATAAAGAAAAGTGACTTTAACCACGTTATTCTCCCCAAACGGGATATTTTTTTCTTTTTTCTTTTTTTGTATCCAGAGATAGCTTGGCAATGGAACAACGTAGAGGGTTGTTCAATAGCTCATTTTAAAGGAAATTAATTGGGTTAAAAACCTTTTGTAACTGAAATAAATTATTTCTAAAAGAGAATAAATTTTTCCACCAAAAACTGCATTTTCGATGTCTTTTCACACTGCAGTCTTTCAAACATAATCGTATACCAGCGGTAAGATTTGAACCCACGCCTCCGAAGAGACTGATGGCTAACACCAGTGCCTTGGACCACTTGGCCAGGCTGCCTCTCATAAATAAATATATATGTGAATTTGGGTTGCAGCAGTAGCTAGCAACGTAGTAAGAGACGATCAGTCCAATGCTAAGAAATATAACAAAACTCCTAAAAATAGAGTCAGATCAAAACAAAAGTACATCATTAGAATTACCTTGTCTGAAACCCTACTAGATAAATAATGAATGTTATCATAGTTTTATATTAGAGCTATGACGTGAATAGAAAAACACGAAATTATATTGTTGTTTCTGATGACGTCATGAAATAATATCATTGCGCTATGCTACATAAAGGACCGATACAGTTCAGCATAAATGGGGAGTATTTAAGTTTAATCGGATATAGCTGAAATCTGGGTTGCAGCGGTAGCTAGCAACCTAGTAAGAGACGATCACGTCCAATGTTAAGAAATATAAAAACCCATAGTTCCTAAAAAAGGAGTCAGATCAAAACAAAAAGTACACCATTAGAACCGCCTTGTCAGAAACCTCTGTAAAGGAAACTTTCTGTCCCTTGGCTTGAACAGCAAGGGAAATATATTGGCTTGAAAATCAAGAAAAGTGGCAGCTATTACAATATTCTGCCTAAACGGGATATTTTTTTCTTTTTTTCTCTTTTCTTGGTTTCCAGAGATAGCTTGGCACTGAAACATCGTAGAGAGTTGTTCAATAGCTCATTTTAAAGGAAATTAATTGGGTTAAAAATCTATAGTAACTAAAATAAATTATTTCTAAAAGAGACTAAATTTTTCCACCAAAAACTGCATTTTCGATGTCTTTTCACGCTGCAGTCTTTCAAACATAATCGTATACCAGCGGTAAGATTTGAACCCACGCCTCCGAAGAGACTGGTGGCTAACACCAGTACCTTGGACCACTCGGCCAGGCTGCCTCTTATAATTTGGGTTGCAGCAGTAGCTAGCAACCTAGCAAGAGACGATCAGTCCCATGCTAAGAAATATAAAAACCCAAAACTCCTAAAAATAGAGTCAGATCAAACAACAGTACATCATTAGAACTACCTTGTCTGAAACCCTACTAGATAAATAATGAATGTCATCATAGTTTTTTATATTAGAGCTATGACGTGAATACAAAAACACGAAAATATATTGTTTTTTCTGAAGACGTCATGAAATAATGTCATTGCGCCATGACGTCAATAAAATCATTACGCCGTGACGTCGTAATTACTACTTAAGAACGACAAAGATGTAAATGTTCTCATTCTTGATTAGATAATGGTTAGATGGAAGCAAGCTATACGCAAGTTGAAAAAACAGTACTACACAAACAATAGAGATAGTATCTTGAAAAGAAAAAAGCAAAGGTATTCAACCGACCAGGTGTATCGAGAAGTAATCAAACAAAACAGCAAGATGTGTTTCTATAATAATTACAGTAAAGAACGAACTTCAGCCCATACTAAATAAAATAAGAATACAATTTATGACTCAAACAGGTAATTTGTTTGCTTTGGTCTAAAATATTGTCAGCGGTGGGGTTCGAACCCATACCTCCGAAATGACGGGTAGCTAACACCAGCGCCTTAAATCACTCGGCCACGCTGCCTCACATAACTATGTGAATATCTTATAATAAAGAACAAACTCTAGCCAATAGTAACTTAAACACTTTATATAAGGATTTTATAGTAAAGAATGAACTCAAGTCCAAAGGAACTGAACCCTGTGGTTCATTCATATAATCCTCAGTATTTTAGCTAGGGGGTAACTAAACGAGTTCCTTATTAAAATTTAAAATTTAAAAGACATTGCTTTAATTTCAACAATTTAAAAGTTCTCCGCGACGGGGAATCGAACCCCGTTATTTCACCTGACAATTGTGTATTCTTACATTGTACCATCAGAGACTTGTAAGCAAGTTATATATAAAACATGATAATAAATTCGTTAATAAACTAAAAAATATACTATTACTGCAAATATTGGCACATAATGGGCTTAGTTTGAAGCCTCATTCTCTGAAGATCATCTCTTACTATTCCAAATAAGAAAAATCCATAGGCTTTTTCCTGTTTGTAACTACATTAAAAAACGATCATTTGAAGAACATACCAATGCATATATTGGACTTAGTTAGCTGCTCAATTTCTTGAAAAAAAAATCTTATTTGTCAACAAAAACTAGAATAATTCCTGAAAATTTTAAATAAAATAATTTTGTTTATCTGCAAAGTGCAAAAATATTTATGGTGTCTGATCGATAATTTTCATTTTTTAATTAAAACCAGAAATAAACCTGAAAACTTTAAAGTTCGTTTGGTTTCCCTTTTGTTTCAATTGACTCAACACGTTCCATAAAGGATCGATATAGTTCATTATATATCTTGATTATGTAAGTTTCATCTTTATCAGGGTTATATAGGTAGTTAAAATTTTAATACAGAGGATCGGCACAGTTCATTATATCTATCAAACGGCTCGTGGTAATAAACTGTATAGTAAGAGCGGCCCGTCTCGCTAGTAACCGAAACCCTAAGGAACGGAATTTTGATACCGATACATACATTAAAAGAAATGGATTTTTACATTTTAAGCGGATGTTTTAGAGACAAAGCTTATGCATCTACATCAATTTTCTTGCGACACATGGGTTTGAACCTGCCAACCTTCGATCAAAAGGTGCAGCTTAAGCCACAACGTTATCGCAAGGTATTATTGACAATAATTCTTAAATGAGTTTAGTGATTTACTTTAATTAGTAATAATTTATCAAACAGTTCATGGTAACGAACTGTATAGTAAGAGCAACTCGTCTCAATAGTAACTGAAACTCTAAAAAAAGTAACTTTAATATTAATAGATACAGCAGAAGAATTGGATTCCTATGCTGATTTTAAATATATAAGCTTCATCAAGTTTACTCATATCCATCAAAAAATACAAGTCTGAGAAAATTTGCCTTATTTTCTAAAAAAGGGGAAAACACCCCCTAAAAGTCATAGAATCCTAATGAAAATCACACGGTCAGATTCAGCATATCAGCGAACTTTACTGTAGAGGTTTCAAGCTCCTATATGCAAAAATGTGGTATTTTGTATTTTTTGCCAGAAGAAAGATCACAGATGCATGTTTATTTGTTTGCCTTTTTTCCCGGGTTTTCATTAAGGATTACATAAAGGACTGATATAGCATAAATGGTGTTTGTCGAAACGATTTTTTTTATATTTACATAAAATATTTTAATCTGAATTGTAGCAGTAGCTAGCAACCTAGTAAGAGACGATGATGTACAATGTTAAGAAATATAATAACCCATAACTCCTAAAATACAAAACCCCTGTATAGGAAACTTTCTGTCATTTGGCTTTAACAGTAAGGGAAATATATTGGATTGAAAATCAAGAAAAGTGGCAGCTACTGCAGCATTCTGCCCAAACGGCATCTTTTTTTCTCTTTTTTTTCAAATAGTTCATGGTAACGAACTGTATAGTAAGAGCGACCCGTCTCAATAATAACCGAAACTGTAAAAAACGGAATTTTGATACGAATAGATGCATCAAAAGAATTGGGTTTTATGTTGATTTTAAATATGTAAGTTTCATCCAGTTTAGTTATACCCATCAAAAGTTACGAGCCAGAGAAAATTTGTCCCATTTTTGAAAAAAGGGAAAAACCCCTAAAAGTCATAGAATCTTAATGAAAATCACACCGTCAGGTTCAGCGTATCAGAGATCCTTACTGCAGAGGTTTCAAGCTTCTTTCTGCAAAAACGTGGAATTTTATATTTTTTGTCAGAAGAAAGATCACGGATAGGTATTTATTGTCCCTTTCTTTTAATAAAGAACAAATATTCTATCGATTGTCTACTAATAACCATTTATGACGTATTAAGTGACATGACGTAACATCTAACACCAATTATGTACTATTAACCATATATGACGTAACGAGTGACGTAACGTAAAAACTGAGAAAAATATTTTTTTTTAGATTTAAGTTCAGAATTGCTAAAGCTATAAACTGCAAAAACATTTATGGTATCTGAGCAATATTTTTAATCTTTTAATTTAAAACTAGAAAAATTCCTGAAAATTCTAAACTAATTTGATTTTTTGTTGGAATTTTGTTACTTGATACGAGAACTAAACATCCTTTATCTAAGGTGAGGTTTCAATTTAATATGACTATATCATTATTGAACGCTCTACGAAAATTCTCCGATTTAAGTAATAAAAAATTAAAAGGAAAGAAAGAAATAAATAAAGAAAGAAAAGAAAAGAAAGTCTTCAAACATAAAGAAACACAACCACAAGACAAAGAGAATAAGACAAATTCGGTTTCAGAAATGAGTCGAGTTTCTGGCCTTACACAAATTTTGACCAATTTCAGTATGGAAGAAAAGCCCTGTGATTACTATTCAATGTGATAATGGTGACATTGAAGTCCAGAAATCACTTTTAACAGCTGTTAGTGATGTCTTGAAGGCTATGCTAGAAACGGACATGCTTGAAAAACGAACCAATCTTGTGCTGGCCCATGATTTGAACTTTGAAACTATGAAAAGTATTATGGATTACTATAAAGAAGGTTTCAAAACAGGTTTCTGGAACAAGGCTTCTTTTTTCGAAACAACAAACAGAGATGCATTTACATACATTGTAGAAAAGTACAACTTTCTTGCTATTAAAGAGGAAATTGCTCAATATTTGCTCCAAAGTTATCGTGTGAAGCAAGATTTAACAATTCTTGAAAGTGTTTTTTTCACTTATGGAAACCAAATTGAAAAAATGTTTGTTATACGAGAGATGACTCTTATGATTGCGGAAGGAAAAGACGTTCCTCAATTTGTTACCAATTTTAATGCTCATGATTTTTTAGAATTAGCTAAATGTTGCTGTGCTGCGTTGAAAAACAGTCAATTTTCTAGATATCAATGTTTTTTAAAGACACTTTACAGTTGACTATCCAAAGACTCTGAAAAAAGATCAGTTGCGGCTTTGGAAATTGTAGGAATGATAGATATGAAAACGTTTCAAGTACATGAGGTTGAATCCGTTCTACAAAGTCTCACTATTTCTCCAAAGTTCCAGGGGCTTAAGCTACTATGTCTCGAATTCTTTCTACCTTTAATAAACAGGCGTATTCATCCATGAAATATGGATGCGATATATTTAAAATATAAAAATAAAGCTCCTTCTTTCTAAAGATAATTCCGACTTCCTCTAATTAAGTTTAGATCTAGTCACAAAAAGAAAGAAAAAATCCTTTATCAGCAAAGAGAAAAATTGCAGTTAGCCTCAGACAAAGAACGGCGCTATCCAGATTTGGATTTCGCTAAGATAGTGGGCAATAAAAAAGATGCTACACACAATATTTTTAAGAAAGTTAAAATTATAAGAGCCATGTGAACGTTTGAATCATCAGAAATAATTAAGACAGATTATTGGACAGAGGGTTTGGCCTGCCTGAGGACTTAGGCCAATCGTGGGGTAGCTCCCACGGCACATGATCAGGATTTAGAATGTATAGTGAAGAAAAGTGTTTTTTGTTATCATTGTTGTTATCTCAGTCACCGTTGTTGTCATTTGAAGTGATCAACTGCTATTCACCTAAATATGTAAGTCTCAATAAATCTATTGCTTTTTACCTGTGTTGATTTCATTTTATATGTCTGTATCTAGTCTAACGACAGGTAATTAGTTCGCATATCTCCAAGGTACGTTCCCAGGGAATCTGATCTCCAGATAGCTCGTGGAAAAGAGGTTACATTTATATGGATACACATTTTATTTTCTCTCAATGATTGAAGGTGGCGCGGTCATAAATTTGCTTCACTCCCCATTGCTGTGGCGCAGGCCTTGATAACACAATCTTTAGCGCTATAAGCGGCGCTATCAGAGAACTTATAAGGTGTAAGTTCACAGCTTTCAAGTCAAACAGTTCGTGGTAACGAACTGTAAGTAAGGAGCGACCCGGCTCAATGGTAACCGAAACTCTAGAAAACGGGTTTTTGATACCAATAGATATATCAAAAGAATCAAATTTCAATTCTGATTTCAAATATATAAGTTTCATCAAGTTTGCTACCTATCAAAAGTTACGCGCCTGAGAATATTTGGCTGGTTTTGATAAAAAGTAGGAGCGGTCCCCTGAAAGCCCTTAAGGCCTACTGCACTTCAACCCGCCATATTCCGTGTATAAGAGAGCTCTACTGTAGAGGTTTCAAACTTCTATGTGCAAAAATGTGTAATTTTATATTTTTTGCCAGAAGAAATATCACGGATGCATGTTTATTTGTTGTTTTTTTTTTTGGTTTTTTTTTTACAGGGGTGATCGTATCGACCCAGTGGTCCTATAATATCGTGGGAGGGCTCATTGGAATGGAAATTAAAAGTTCTAGTGCCCTTTTTTAGTGACAAAAAAAATGGAGGGCAACTAGGCCCCCTCCCACGCTTATTTTTTTCCCAAAGTCACCCGATCAAAATTTTGAGATAGCCATTTTGTTCAGCATGGTCGAAAATATGATAAATATGTCTTTTAGGATGACTTAATCCCCCGAAGTTCCCAGAGGGAGGGCTAAAAGTTATGAACTTTACCCAATGTTAACATATCGTTTTGGTTATTGGGAAGTATACAGAAGTTTTCAGGAGGTTTTTTTTCTGGTAGTGGGAGGGAAGGGTGGGTCGGTGGTTATGTTGGAGGATCTGTTCATGAAGGAATTTTTCATGGAGGAAGGCAATTTGCCATGGGGGGGGGGGGCGCTGTACTTGCCAGCATTATTTATTGGTTATTGGGAAGTATACAACCATTTTCAGGAAGGATTTTTTCTGGAGGGGGGGGCTAGAGGAGGGGTTACTCTGGAGAATATTTCCGTGGAGGATGTTTCTTTGGGGTAAGAGACATTTCTATGAAGGGGGCGCCGGATTTCCAAGCATTATTTAAAAACGATCAGAAATTAAATAAAAAAAAACAAGTTTTTTCAACTGAAATGTAAGAAGGAATATTAGAACTTAAAACGAACAGAAATTATAACGAATGTGAGGGGGTTCTCCCCCAAGTCAATACCTCGCTCCTTACGCTACAGTTTTTTTTTAGTGCTTTCAAAAGAGCTATCTATTCTAATTAAACGGCCTTTGTGATTCAGGGGTTTGTGAATAAAAATTTTTTTAACTTTTAACGTAAAGAGCGTGGTTTTGACTAAGGGGAGAACCCCCTCATATACGTAATAACATGTACGTAATAAAAAAAACAATAAAAAAACAAGCGATACGGCTCAATAGTGATCGAAACTTTTAAAAACGGAATTTTGATGTCCATAAATTTATCAAAAGAATGTGTTTATAATGCTGATTCTAAATATATAAATTTTATTAAGTTTAGTATTAATCATCAAAGGCTACGAGCCTGAGAAAATTTACTCGATTTTTTAAATAGGGGTTAAACATCCCCTACAATTGAAAGAATTTTAATGAAAATCAAAACTTCAGATTCAGCGTATTAGAAAACCCTATTACATAGATTTCACGCTCATATCTGCAAAAATCTGCAACTTTTTATTTTTTGCCAGAAGAAAAATATACGAATATAGTTAGTTACGTAAGTTAATTTGTAAAGACATCCATTTAGCAAAAGGAAAGTAAAATTTTTATGCAAATAAAAGCTGCATTAACTAAAAAACGATCAGAAATTAAGTAAAAAAAACAAGTTTTTTAAACTGAAAGTAAGGAGCGACATTAAAACTCAAAACGAACAGAAATTATTCCATATATGAAAGGGGCTGTCCCCTCGTCGACACCTCGCTCTTTACACTAAAGTTTGACTCTGTTTCACAACTTTATTTTTAAAACAATAAAAAACTTTAGCGTAAAGAGCGAGGCGTTGAGGAGGGGACAGCCCCTTTCATATACGGAATAATTACATATCAACTGAAATGTAAGAAGGAATATTAGAACTTAAAACGAACAGAAATTACAACGTATGTGAGGGGGTTCTCCCCCAAGTCAATACCTCGCTCTTTACGCTACAGTTTTTTTTAGTGCTTTCAAAAGAGCTATCTATTCTAATTAAACGGCCTGTGTGATTCAGGGGTTTGGGGCTGTCCCCTCCTCAACGCCTCGCTCTTTACGCTAAAGTTTGACTCTGTCTCACAACTTTATTTTTTAAAACAATAAAAAACTATAGCGTAAAGAGCGAGGCGTTGAGGAGGGGGCAGGCCCTTTCATATATGGAATAATTATATTTCAACTGAATTGTAAGAAGGAATATTAGAACTTAAAACGAACAGAAATTATAACATATGTGAGGGGGTTCTCCCCCAAGTCAATACCTCGCTCTTTACACTACAGTTTTTTTTTTTATTGCTTTAAAAAGATCTATCTATTCTAATTAACAGTCCTTTTTTATTCAGGGTTTTTTGAATCAATTTTTTTTTTAACTTTTAACGTAATGTGCGTGGTTTTGACTAAGGGGAGAACCCCCTCATATACGTAATAACATATACGTAATAAAAAAAAACAATAAAAAAACAAGCGATACGGCTCAATAGTAATCGAAACTTTTAAAAACGGAATTTTGATGTCAATAAATGTATCAAAAGAATGGGTTTATAATGCTGATTCCAAATATATAAATTTTATTGAGTTTAGTATTACTCATCAAAGGCTACGAGCCTGAGAAAATTTACCCGATTTTTTAAAGAGGGGGGAAACATCCCCTACAAGTGAAAGAATTTTAATGACAATCACACCGTCAGATTCAGCGTATCAGAAAACCCTATTACATAGGTTTTAAGCTCATATGTGCAAAAATCTGCAACTTTGTATATTTCGCCAGAAGAAAAATATACGAATATAGAAGTTAGTTACGTAAGTTAATTTGTAAAGACATCCATTTAGCAAAAGAAAAGTAAAATTTTTATGCAAATAAAAGCTGCATTAACTAAAAAACGATCAGAAATTAAATAAAAAAAACAAGTTTTTTAAACTGAAAGTAAGGAGCGACATTAAAACTTAAAACGAACAGAAATTATTCCGTATATGAAAGGGGCTGTCCCCTCCTCAACGCCTCGCTCTTTACGCTAAAGTTTGACTCTGTCTCACAACTTTATTTTTTAAAACAATAAAAAAACTTTAGCGTAAAGAGCGAGGCGTTGAGGAGGGGACAGCCCCTTTCATATACGGAATAATTTCTGTTCGTTTTAAGTTTTAATGTCGCTCCTTACTTTCAGTTTAAAAAACTTGTTTTTTTTATTTTTACATTAAAGAACGAACGTTAGTCCATAGTAACTGATTATATTAAAGAACAAATAAGGGTAAGAGACCTAGTAAGAGAAGAACACGTCCCATAGTGACTAAACAATAACCCAAAACTCCTAAAAAATGGAATTTTTATTTTTATATTTAGTTACAATGGGGCCGGAATTCTTTCCTTACTATAATTATAAAAATTTATTTGATGTGAAATTACAAACAGGAAAAAGTCTATGGCTTTTTCTTAATTGGAATAGTAAGAGACGACCTGGCTACAATCTTTTAATGATTATTTTTTAATTTTGCGTTTCTTACTAGGTTGCTAGCTGCCACTGCAACCCGGATTATGTAATTAAAAGGTTGCTAGCTACCGCTGCAACCTAGATATTCTTATTTCTGTTACTATGGGCTAAGTTTCGTTCTTAACTGTAAATTACTAATTATTTTTAACCCAATTAATTTCCTTTGAAATGAGCTATTGAACAACTCTCTACGATGTTCCAGTGCCAAGCTATCTCTGGATACAAAAGAAAAAAAAATATCCCGTTTAGGCAGAATGTTGTAGTAGCTGCAACTTTGCTTGATTTTCAAGCCAATATATTTCCCTTGCTGTTCAAGCCAAGGGACAGAAAGTTTACTATACAGTGGTTTTGAATTAGACGGTTCTAATGGTGTACTTTTTTTTTAGCTGATTCCTTTTTTACGAGGTATGGGTTTTTATATTTCTTAACATTGGACGTGATCGTCTCTTACTAGGTTGCTAGCTACCGCTGCAACCCGGATCGTATCGAGTATCCATAACCTAACAAAAAGTAAAACTAATTTTTAAATTTTCAGGTATTTTGTTAGTTTGAATGAAAAGATTAAAATTATTGCTCAGATATCATAAATATTTTTGCAGTTTACATAATAACTTTTTAATAGCTATTTTGTTAGTAAATTGAGAAAAATTTTACGAATGTTTTACCGGGATTACGAAAAATATTCAAAATTAAAGATTTAAATTATCTCTGAAAGAATAGATTTTGTTGAAAAGTCAGCTAGAGATGCTTTCGCAAAACTTCATAGTAATATCCAAAAGAAATGTTGCATATTTAGTGAAAAGCTTCCAAGGTATGGACCGGCAACTGTGGAACAGTTTACAGATGTAATGGGAAATCTTATACACCACTGTGAATATATGGAGGCATAATTGTCCTTTACTTAGTTTCAGCTTAAATTCGATGATCGAGCCTTTATGTAATTCTAGCTGACTTTTCAACAGCATCCGCTCTTTCAAAGAGAATTATAATTTGTAATTTTGAATACTTTTCGTGATCCTGGTAAAACATGCGTAAAATAATTCTGAATTTACGGAGATCAGCCTGCATTTTTGCCATCTTCTTGTATTTCTGAATGTAATTTTCCCCTTTGTCCTTATGCGTTCTTCGGTACAACCTTGCAGGGAATTTAATTTTTTCACTATAGCTTTTGTCACCCCAGTATCTACCCATTATACTGGTAGCAACTTTTTTCTTATATATTTTTCGGTAATCTTCATCATTGTGATAACGCTCCTTGATCTTTTGTCTAGCCTCCTCAATTGTTGCTTCTCTATAAATTTTATCATGGTGATAACACTCCTTGATGTTTTGTTTGGCTGTCTCAATTTTTGCATTTCTATAATCTTCATCATTGTGATAACGCTCCTTGATCTTTTGTTTGGCTTTATCAATTTTCACATGTCTATAATCTTCATCATTGTGATAACACATCTTGCTGTTTTGTTTTGCTCTCTCAATTATTACTTCTCGATACGCTTCGTCGGTTGAATACCTTTGCTTTTCTCTTTTCAAGTTACTTTCTCTGTTTTTTTTTGTAGTACTGTTTTTTTAACTTGAGTGTAGCTTGCTTTGATCTAACCATTATATATTCATGAATGAGACCATTTACAGTTTTGACGTTTCTTATATAGTAATTATAACGTCACGGCGTAATGATTTTATTTCATGACGTCATGGCGCAATGGTATTATTTCATGATGTCTTCAGAAACAACAATATAATTTCGTATTTTTCTATTCACGTCATAGCTCTAATATAAAACTATGATGACATTCATTATTTATCTAGTAGGGTTTCAGACAAGGTAGTTCTTAATGATGTACTTTTGTTTTGATCTGACTCTATTTTTAGGAGTTTTGGGTTTTTATATTTCTTAGCATTGGACTGATCGTCTCTTACTAGGTTGCTAGCTACTGCTGCAACCCAAATTATGAGAAGCAGCCTGGCCGAGTGGTCCAGGGCACTGGTGTCAGCCACCAGTCTCTTCGGAGGCGTGGGTTCAAATCTTACCGCTGGTATACGATTATGTTTGAAAGACTGCAGTGTGAAAAGACATCAAAAATGCAGTTTTTGGTGGAAAAATTTATTCTCTTTTAGAAATAATTTATTTTAAAGTTACTATAGATTTTTAACCCAATTAATTTCCTTTAAAATGAGCCATTGTACAACTATCTATCAGCTCTAAATGGGTACCCAGCTCTAAATGGGTACCTGGAGAAATCTGGGGAAGGTAAACAGGAAGGGTTCGTGAAAGCATAGGTTGGCTTGCCCCCAGCCCCCTATTGCACTTCCTGGCTGAAGGGCCACGAAACGGAGATCAGCACCGCCGGTTTGGACCTTAAGGGTCTAGTGCCGCATCCTTTACCTTTTTTCCTTACCTTTTTATCTATGATGTTCCAGTGCCAAGCTATCTCTGGATACAAAGAAAAAAAAATATCCCTTTTAGGCAGAATGTTGTAGTAGCTGCCACTTTTCTTGATTTTCAAGCCAATATATTTCCCTTGCTGTTCAAGCCAAGGGACAGTAAGTTTACTATACAGGGGTTTTGGATTACTGTAAAGAACGATCTCTCTCCCATACTAACTGATATATGGTGGTTTTTTACAGTAAATCCGGGTTGCAGCGGTAGCTAGAAACCTAGTAAGAGACGATCACGTCCAATGTTAAGAAATATAAAAACCCCTAACTCCTAAAAAAAGAGTCAGATCAAAACAAAAAAAACCGTTGGAACCGCCTTGTCCAAAACAACTATATAGGAAACTTACCGTCCTTTGGCTTGAATTAAATAAAAAAAAACAAGTTTTTTAAACTGAAAGTAAGTAGCGACATTTAAACTTAAAACGAGCAGAAAGTATTCTGTATATGAAAGGGGCTGTCCCTTCCTCAACGCCTCGCTATTTACGCTAAAGTTTTTTATTGTTTTAAAAAACAAAGTTGTGAGACAGAGTCAAACTTTAGCGTAAAGAGCGAGGCGTTGAGGAGGGGACAGCCCCTTTCATATACGGAATAATTTCTGTTCGTTTTAAGTTTTAATGTTGCTCCTTACTTTCAGTTTAAAAAACTTGTTTTTTTTATTTAATTTCTGATCGTTTTTTAGTTAATGCAGCTTTTATTTTTGCTAACCGTCATTGAATAAGTAAACAAAATTTGCATAAAAAATGTACTTTTCTTTTGCTAAATGGACGTCTTTACAAATTAATTTACATAACTAACTTCTATATTCGTATATTTTTCTTCTGGCAAAAAATACAAAGTTGTAGATTTTTGCAGATACGAGCTTTAAACCTATGTAATAGAGTTTGCTGATACGGTGATTCCGACGGTTTGATTTTCATTAAAATTGTTTTACTCGTAGGGGATGTTTCCCCCCTCTTTCCAAAATCCGCTAAATTTTTTCAGGCTCGTAGCTATTGATGAGTACTACTAGACTTAATAAAAGATATATATTTAGAATCAGCATTATACACACATTCTTTTGATACATTTATTTACATCAAAATTTTTAAAAGTGTTTAAAAGTTTCGATTACTATTTAGCCGTATCGCTTGTTTTTTTATTGTTTTTTTTATTACGTATATGTTATTACGTATATGAGTGGGTTGTCCCCCTAGTAAATAACAAGCTCCTTAAGATAAAATTTAAAAAAAAATTTATTAAAAAAACCCAGAATCACAAAGGCCGTTTAATTAGAATAGATAGCTCTTTTGAAAGCACTAATAAAAACTCTAGCGTAAAGAGTGAGGCATTGACTTGGGGGAGAACCCCCTCACATACGTTATAATTTCTGTTCGTTTTAAGTTCTAATGTTGCGTCTTACTTTCAGTTGAAAAAACTAGTTTTTTTTTTAAATTTAATTTCTGATCGTTTTTTAAATAATGCTTGGAAATCCGGCGCCCCCTTCATAGAAATGTCCCTTACCCCAAAGAAACATCCTCCACTGAAATATTCTCCCGAGTAATCCCCCCCCCCCGAGTAATGTCTGTATACTTCCCAATAACCAATAAATAATGCTGGCAAGTCCAGCACCCCCTTCATGGCAATTTCCCTTCCCCCATGAAAAATTCCTTCATGGACAGATCCTCCAACATAACCCCCGACCCACCCTTCCCTCCCACTACCAGAAAAAAACCCTCCTGAAAACTTCTGTATACTTCCCAATAACCAATACTATTTGTTAACATTGGTTAAAGTTCATAACTTTTAGCCCTCCCCCTGGGGACTTTGGGGGATTAAGTCATCATAAAAGACATATTTATCATATTTTCGACCATGCTGAACAAAATGGCTATCTCAAAATTTTGATCGGGTGACTTTGGGAAAAAAATAAGCGTGAGAGGGGGCCTAGTTGCCCTCCATTTTTTTTGGTCACTTAAAAAGGGCACTAGAACTTTTAATTTCCGTTCCAATGAGCCCTCCCACGATATTCTAGGACCACTGGGTCGATACGATCACCCCTGGAAAAAAAAAACAAACAAACAAATAAACACGCATCCGTGATCTTTCTTCTGGCAATAAAAGCAAAATTCCACATTTTTGTAGATAGGAGCTTGAAACCTCTAAAGGGCGGTTTGCCGATACGCGGAATATGATAGTGTTAGTTTTATCAAGGTTTTATAACTCTTAGAGGGTCTTATTTCCTTTTTTTGAAAATCAGCCAAATTTACTGAGGCGCTTTGCTGTTTATGTGTAGCATAAACCTTGATGAAAGTTATATATTTGAATTCAGCATTAAAATCTAATTCTTTTGATGTATCAATTTGTATCAAAAATCTGTTTTCTAGAGTTTCGGTTACCATTGAGCCGGGTTGCTCCTTACTTACAGTTCGTTACCACGAACTGTTTGATAACAATGAAAATATTTTGGCTTGAAAATCAAGAAAATTGACTTTAACCACGTTATTTACCACAAACGGCTTCTTTTTTTCTTTTTTTCTTTCTTTTCCACAGATAGGTTGGCACTGGAACATCGTAGAGAATTGTTTAACGGCTCATTTTAAAGGAAATAATTGGGTTAAAAATCTTTTATAACTAAAATAATTTTTTTCTAAAAGAGAATAAATTTTTCCACTAAAAACTGCATTTTTTATGTCTTTTCATAATGCAGTCTTTTCAGAGATATTTGGTTTTTGTAATTAATATTAAAGACTGATCAATGATGTTATAATCTTAGGTTGTAGCCAGGTCGTCTCTTACTATTCCAATAATTAATTTTAAAAATCATGTTAAAGAACGAATTGTTGCCTATAGTAAATGATAAATTTACTAGATCCGGGTTGTAGTATAATAAAAAACGACCTCTTGCCTATACTAAATTTTACACGCCACTTAATAATAGTATAGGTTAGTAATTCGTCAGATAGCTTGGCACTGGAACATCGTAGAGAGTTGTTCAATGAGTGATTTTAAAGGAAACTATTGGGATTATAAACCTTTTGTAATTAAAACAAAATATTTTTAAACTAGAATCAGTTTATTACGAAAAACTGCATATTTCATATTAAAGATTGTTACATTAAAGGACGATCATTGGAACAATAAATATTTCTACAAATTTTACAGTAAGGAACAAACTTAGAGCCCGTAGTAACTAAAATAAGATTATAATTACATGCTAAAGATTGATTAATGATGTCATATTCATAGGTTTTATCCAGGTCGTCTCTTACTATACCAATTAAGAAAAAGCCATATGCTTTTTCCTGTATGTAATACATTAAGGACTTCAGTAATTTATCTTTAAAGTTGGGATTTTTACAGTAAATCAGAGGCAACGCTGTAGCGTTGCCTATAGTAAAGGCCATACGGCTCCAATGTTTTATTATTATTATTATTATTATTATTATTTTTTCCCAGAGGCACTTCATAGGGAAGGGGTCGTCGTAGAAACTTCAAAGAGGGCCCATTCGATTGGAAATTGAGAGTTCTAGTGCCCTTTTTAATAGTCAAAAATGATTAAAGTGCAACTAGCCCCCCCCCCACGCTCATCCTTCCCCCAAACACATCCAATCAAAATTTTGAGATAGCCATTTCTATAATAAAGAACTATAGTAAATCCGGGTTGCAGCGGTAGCTAGCAACCTAGTAAGAGACAATCACGTCCAATGTTAAGAAATATAAAAACCCCTAACTCCTAAAAACAGAGTCAGATCAAAACAAAAAGTACACCCTTAGAACCGCCTTGTCCGAAACCCCTATAAAGGAAACTTACCGCCCTGCGGCTTGAATAACAAAGAAAATATATTGGCTTGATAATCAAGAAAATTTACTTTAACCACGTTATTCTCCACAAACGGGATATTTTTTTCTTTCTTTTCCACAGATAGCTCGGCACTGGAACATCGTAGAGAGTTGTTCAATGGCTCATTTTAAAGGAAATCTCTAGATCTAGCGCTATTTGTACTTTTTTTTTTTCATTTTTTTTACGAAAAACTTAATTTTTTATATAAAATATTAAACAATGACGTCATAGTCTTTGGATGTAGTTAGTACATAAAGTCTGGATCATCGAATTAAAGCTGAAACTAAGTAAAGAACAATTATGCCTCCATATATTCACAGTGATCTATAAAATTTCCCATTACATCTATAAACTGTTCCACAGTTGCCGGTTCATACCTTGGAAGCTTTTCACTAAACATGCAACATTTCTTTTGGATATTACTATGAAGTTTTGCGAAAGCATCTTTAGCTGACTTTTCAACAAATTCCATCCTTTCAGAGATAATTTTAATCTTTAATTTTGAACATTTTTCGTAATCCCGGTAAAAAATTCGTAAAATTTTTCTAAATTTACTAAGATCCGCCAGCATTGTTGCCATGTTTGTGGACTTCTGAATATAATTTTTAATTTTGCCCTTATGCGTTCTTTGCAGCTTGTGTAAACTACAAAATATCCATGGTATCCGAGCAATAGTTTGAATATTTCAATTCAAGCTAGAAAAATACCTGAAAATGTTAAAATTAGTTTTATTTTTAGTTAGGTTCTAACTACCCGATGTGGAATTTACTATGTATTTTCAGACCAAAAAATTCAATTTTTTAATATATTTCATTTTTCAGTTTAGAATCGCTAAAGTTATTATGTAAACTGCAAAAATATTTATGATATATGAGCAATAATTTTAATCTTTTAATTCAAACTAACAAAATACCTGAAAATTTAAAAATTAGTTTAATTTTTTGTTAGGTTATGGGTACATGATACGAGTCTTAAAAAGTTTCAATTAGATAAGAATATTATTTCTTGTTTTGTAATAAGATGCGTTCTAATAGAGTTATACGTAATTTAAAAAAACATTACTATACAAAAAACAGAGACAACATCTTGAAAAGAGAAAAGCAAAGGTATTCAACTGACAAGGCGTATCGAGATACGAAAATTGAGAGAGCCAAACAAAAGAGTAAGGAACGGTATGATAACGATAAAGATTACCGAAACAAACATAAGAAAAAAGTTGCTACCAGAATAATGGGTAGATACTGGGGTGACAAAAGCTATAATGAAAAAATTAAATTCTCTGCGAGGTTGTACCGAAGAACGCATAAGGACAAAGGGAAAAATTACATTCAGAAATACAAGAAGATGGCAAAAATGAAGGCTGATCTTTGTAAATTGAGAAAGATTTTACGCATGTTTTATCGGGATCATGAAAAGTATTCAAAATTACAGATTAAAATTCTCTTTGAAAGAGCGGATGCTGTTGAAAAGTCGGCTAGAAATTCTTTGGCAAAGCTTCATAGTAATATCCAAAAGAAATGTTGTCAGTTTAACGAAAAGCTTCCAAGGTATGGATTGGCAACTGCGGAACAGTTTATAGATGCAATGGAAAATGTTCGACAACACAGTGAATATACGGAGGCGTACTTCTTAGAAAATTCGTATATTAATTTTGGAAGGAGCAATTGCAGTTTATGTAGCAGCAATAAAAATATATATACAAGCATACCTATCAACAGCGAAGGAAAAGCAATGTTTTTCAATTATGGCGAAAACGAGCCTGTTAGGGTTATTAGTAAATGTGTTTGTAAGACTAATGATTTAGAACAAATTCCTGGAACACCGACTCAAGAAAAAAGCATTTCTAACTGTGTTTTAAACAGTTCGTTTAGTTCTACTGAATATTTGGCAAAAAATTCTCTGTGTAGTAGAACAAACTGTCCTGAAAAGTACGAGACAACTATTGAAAAATGCTCTAGAACTAGATCTGACAAGGAAATTATGATGGCTGAAGTCACCTATAACAATCTGAGTAAACATTCAAAACCAAAAATTGGGCAGCAGGTTACTTGGCAATGTCACTCTGATATCTGCAAGCTGTATCCGACGGATATTGAATTATGTCAAATTCTTTTTGATATCCTTGAAAATAATATAGCATTAAAATTTTCAACTGACAAAGCGGTTAATTTCTACCTTGGCGGCTTGGATTATTGTGAAATCAATTACAGGGACACAAGAAAGCATGGGCATTCGTTATACTGTAGCCCAAATGAGGGATGTCAGAGCTATTTGCGTTCTCTAAGGGCACTATACAATTACATAGAAGAAGTGTCAAGTAGACTCTGTCGTAATAATAGTCAAGACTTCATTTACGGTGATAGCAATATTAGAGTTTCTGTGGATGAAAATACAATAATAAAACTATTTGGTGAGAGCCTTGATAAGGTAACTAACATCAGGGATGTATACCCCACAATGCATTGTGACAGTTGTGAGCAGATAAAGACAAAATACCAATTGAAGAGTCTAAGATCCCTTTCAAATAGGAAAGGTTTTGATGTAATGATGGCCACGATTTTAGAACACCTACAACAGGACATACCCAAAGATGACAGAGAACAACTAATTCAATGTACAGGTTGGAAAGAGGATTATAATAAAGATCGAACTCTTCCCTATACTAACTTGCATACGTAACTTCACTATAGTTAAGATTACAGTATTTATATTATGCATCATTATAAATTATAAAAGGTTCAAATGTTCGAAGATTATAGAGTTAAAAATTTTCCCACCCCGGGAATCGAACCCGAGCCTGTTAAGTGAAAGTTAACTATCCTAGCCACTAGACCATATTGAAACATAAAGAAGTATGATTTAAGAGCCATATGCGTATTATTATTTCACCATACCAATCCGGGTTGCAGCGGTAGCTAGCAACCTAGTAAGAGACGATCACGTCCAATGTTAAGAAATATAAAAACCCATAGTTCCTAACAGAGGAGTCAGATCAAATTAAAAAGTACACCATTAGAACCGCCTTGTCCGAAACCCCTGTATAGGAAACTTTCTGTCCCTTGGCTTGAACAGCAGAGGAAATATATTGGCATGAAAATCAAGAAAATTGACTTTAACCACGTTATTCTCCCCAAACGGGATATTTTTTTCTTTTTTCTTTTTTCTTTTTCTTTTCCACAGATAGCTTTGCACTGGAACATCGTAGAGGGTTGTTCAATAGCTCATTTTAAAGGAAATTAATTGGGTTAAAAACCTTTTGTAACTAAAATAAATTATTTCTAAAAGAGAAAAAATTTTTCCACCAAAAACTGTATTTTTGATGTCTTTTCACACTGCAGTCTTTCAAACATAATCGTATACCAGCGGTAAGATTTGAATCCACTCCTCCGAAGAGACTGGTGGCTAACACCAATGTCTTGGACCACTCGGCCAGGCTGCCTCTCATAAATAAATATATATGTGAATTTGGGTTGCAGCAGTAGCTAGCAACCTAGTAAGAGACGATCAGTCCCATGCTAAGAAATATAACAAAACTCCTAAAAATAGAGTAAGATCAAAACAAAAGTACATCATTAGAACTACCTTGTCTGAAACCCTACTAGATAAATAATGAATGTCGTAGCTTTATATTAGAGCTATGAAGTGAATAGAAAAACACGAAATTATATTGTTGTTTCTGATGACGTCATGAAATAATATCATTGCGCCTTGACGTCAATAAAATCATTACGCTGTGACGTCATAATTACTATATAGGAAGCGTCAGAACTGTAAATGTTCACATTCATAATTACATAATGGTTTCAGTCAAGCAAGCTGCACGCAAATTGAAAAAACAGTACTACACAAACAACAGAGATAGTATCTTGAAAAGAGAAAAGCAAAGGTATTCAACCGACCAGGCGCATCGAGAAGTAAAAATTGAGAGAGCAAAACAAAGGTATTCAACCGACCAGGCGTATCGAGAAGTAATAATTGAGAGAGCAAAACAAAGGTATTCAACCGACCAGGTGCATCGAGAAGTAAAAATTGAGAGATTACATTAAAGATCGAACTTTTGTCCATAGTAACTTAAGTATTATAAGTTATCCGAGTTGCAGCGGTAACTATCCGGGTTGCAGCGGTAGTTAACAACCTAGTAAGAGACGATCACGTCCAATGTTAAGAAATATAAAAACCCCTAACTCCGAAAAAAAGAGTCAGATCAAAACAAAAAGTACACCATTAGAACCGCCTTTTCTGAAACCCCTGTATAGTAAACTTTCTGTTATTTGGTTTGAGGATGACGCTCCCTCCACAGTCAATTCAAGGGTTGTAAGTGATTGTAGTTTTTATTATGGGGACGCGATCGTCCCTCACTATATTACTACCACCAAAACCCAGGTTTCTCATTTAAAATCCTTACAACTTCCATTTCAAACAGTTTCATGCTGTTACATTTTCCTTTCAGATTTCTATGCTTAAATTGCTTTTTCAATACCTACTTTTAGATAAATAATTACCATAATTTTCCACTGTAATTGCAGCTTCAGGTGGTGGGCAGTTTATCACATCATACAGAGCTATAATATACAATTGTTTCAGCTTCATTGCATGAAAGCCATTTTTTCCCTTTTTTGCCCGTACAACACCATGATCCCTTGAAAGGTAGAAATACTTTATTCCTCCCATCATAATACCGTTCTCAGAAAACTCATCTGAATCATATTTTGATACAAACACTTTCAATTCAGCTGCTGTGGCAGAAAATTCCCTAGACTTTGCCCAAACTGACCCATCAACACCAATAATAGCGGCTTCCAAAATACCTTTTGATAGCAACTGACTTTTAATATGATCAATCCAAGAATTCATCTTAATAATTATTCAATTCAATAACATATTTTCACCCCATAAACTGACGTAACGAGTCACTTGAAGCAATACGAAAAGTATACTAATTTAAAAATTTTTAGGTATTTTTCTGGTTTGAATTAGAAAATTAAAATTATTCCTCAGACACCATAAAAATTTTTGCAGTTTGCAGTTAAATAAAATCATTTTGTTTAAAATTTTTATATATTATTTTAGTTTCAAATGGCGAATTAGATTCTGTTTATGTTAAGTAGTTAGAAACTAACAAAAAACAAAGCTAATTTTAATTTTTTCTTTTTTTGTTTGAATTAAAAAATAAAAACTATTTCTCAGACATCATGAATAATTTTGCAGTTAACAGCTAAATAAAATTATTTTATTTAAAATTTTCAGGAATTAATCTAATTTCAGTTGGCGAATCGGATTTTTCATTAAAATCCTAAAACAAGCAGGTTTTTTAAACCCTAAAAGAATTGTATTTTTTGTTACAACCCTAAAAGAAATACTGCATTTTACATAAAAATATCTACATACGTTTTATAATGTTAAAAATAATATTTTTATTTTTGCATGCAATAGGATGTTAATAACAATAGCTACTATAGCTATATCTGATGACTCGATTAATCCGATGATTCCTGATGTTATTTTAATTACAAAAGGCACTAATATAGTAATGTCGTTTAAAATTAACCATTATACAGCTCTGTATAATTTTCCAGTGACCAGCTTCAGCGGTAGCTGCAGCGGTGGGCTTCAGCGGTAGCTGCAAACAAAATTCAAAGAAAATATGTCGGCTTCTTATTAATTAAAAATCATCCCTGGTAATTACAAAAGCTGGACCTATCCAGCACTTGAAGCTGTGACCTCTTTCACCCAAAGTTTACATTAAATTACATAAAATATCGATATAGTTCATCATAAATGGAATTATCCAGGTAGTTACTAATAAAAATTTTGTTTAGACTTTAACTTGACAATTTTGTAAACATAGTCTGTGGCATAAATTGAACCTGCGACCTTTGGAGTTGAACCCAGACCTCCCATGTTGCACGCAGGTATTCTTACCATTGTACCACCAGAAAATTACAAGATATAAATATTATACAAAATTATAAGAAGGGACGTATGTTTCCGACGCAAGATTTAATCTGTATTTCCATACAAAACAAATTGAATTTTGCCGGACTTGCCAGCATTATTTATTGGTTATTGGTAAGTATACAGACATTTTCAGGAAGGATTTTTTTTTCTGGAGGGGAGGGGGGCTAGAGGAGGGGGTTACTCTGGAGAATCTTTCCGTGTAGGATGTTTCTTTGGGGTAAAGGACATGTCTATGAAGGGGGCGCCGGATTTCCAAGCATTATTTAAAAAATGATCAGAAATTAAATAAAAAAAACAAGTTTTTTCAACTGAAAGTAAGAAGCAACATTAGAACTTAAAACGAACAGAAATTATAACGTATGTGAGGGGGTTCTCCCCCCAAGTCAATACCTCGCTCGTTACGTTACAGTTTTTTTAGTGCTTTCAAAAGAGCTACCTATTCTAATTAAACGGCCTTTGTGATTCAGGGGTTTGTGGATCAAAATTTTTTTTAACTTTTAACGTAAAGAGCGTGGTATTGACTAAGGGAGAACCCCTCATATACGTAATAACATATACGTAATAAAAAAAAAATAAAAAAACAAGCGATACGGCTCAATAGTAATCGAAACTTTTAAAAACTTTTAAAAATTTTGATGTCAATAAATGTATCAAAAGAATGGGTTTATAATGCTGATTCTAAATATATAAATTTTATTAAGTTTAGTATTACTCATCAAAGACTACGAGCCTGAGAAAATTTAACCGATCTTTTAAAGAGGGGGGAAACATCCCCTACAAGTGAAAGAATTTTAATGAAAATCACACCGTCAGATTCAGCACATCAGAAAATACATAGGTTTCAAGCTCATATCTGCAAAAATCTGCAACTTTGTATTTTTTGCCAGAAGAAAAATATACGAATATAGAAGTTAGTTATGTAAGTTAATTTGTAAAGACATCCATTTAGCAAAAGAAAAGTAAAATTTTTATACAAATTTTGTTTACTTATTCAATGACGGTTAGCCAAAATAAAAGCTGCATTAACTAAAAAACGATCAGAAATTAAATAAAAAAAAACAAGTTTTTTAAACTGAAAGTATCCGGGTTGCAGCGGTAGCTAGCAACCTAGTAAGAGACGATCACGTCCAATGTTAAGAAATATAAAAACCCATAGTTCCTAACAGAGGAGTCAGATCAAAACAAAAAGTACACCATTAGAACCGCCTTGTCTGAAACCCCTGTATAAGAAACTTTCTGTCCCTTGGCTTGAACAGCAAGGGAAATATATTGGCATGAAAATCAAGAAAATTGACTTTAACCACGTTATTCTTCCCAAACGGGATATTTTTTTTCTTTTTTCTTTTTCTTTTCCACAGATAGCTTGGCACTGGAACATCGTAGAGGGTTGTTCAATAGCTCATTTTAAAGGAAATTAATTGGGTTAAAAATCTATAGTAATTAAAATAAATTATTTCTAAAAGAGAATAAATTTTTCCACCAAAAACTGCATTTTTGATGTCTTTTCACACTGCAGTCTTTCAAACATAATCGTATACCAGCGGTAAGATTTGAACCCACTCCTCCGAAGAGACTGGTGGCTAGCACCAGTGTCTTGGACCACTCGGCCAGGCTGCCTCTCATAAATAAATATATATGTGAATTTGGGTTGCAGCAGTAGCTAGCAACCTAGTAAGAGACGATCAGTCCCATGCTAAGAAATATAGCAAAACTCCTAAAAATAGAGTAAGATCAAAACAAAAGTACATCATTAGAACTACCTTGTCTGAAACCCTACTAGATAAATAATGAATGTCGTAGCTTTATATTAGAGCTATGAAGTGAATAGAAAAACACGAAATTATATTGTTGTTTCTGATGACGTCATGAAATAATATCATTGCGCCTTGACGTCAATAAAATCATTACGCCTTGACGTCATAATTACTACTTAAGAACGGCACAGATGCAAATTCTCTCATTCTTGATTAGAATAATGGTTAGATCGAAGCAAGCTATACGCAATTTGAAAAAACAGTACTACACAAACAACAGAGATAGTATCTTGAAAAGAGAAAAGCAAAGGTATCCAACCGACCAGGCGCATCGAGAAGTAAAAATTGAGAGAGCAAATCAAAGGTATTCAACCGACCAGGCGTATCGAGAAGTAATAATTGAGAGAGCAAAACAAATGTATTCAACCGACCAGACGCATCGAGAAGTAAAAATTGAGAGAGCAAACCAAAGGTATTCAACCGACCAGGCGTATCGAGAAGTAATAATTGAGAGAGCAAAACAAAACAGCAAGATGTGTTATCACAATGATGAAGATTATAGACATGCAAAAATTGAGACAGCCAAACAAAAGATCAAGGAGCGTTACTGGGGTGACAAAATCTATAATGAAAAAATTAAATTCTCTGCGAGGTTGTACCGAAGAACGTATAAGGACAAAGGGAAAAATTACATTCAAAAATACAAGAAGATGGCAAAAATGCAGGCTGATCTTCGTAAATTGAGAAACATTTTACGCATGTTTTACCAGGATCACGAAAAGTATTCAAAATTACAGATTAAAATTCTCTTTGAAAGAGCGGATGCTGTTGAAATGTCGGCTCGAAATTCCTTGGCAAAGCTTCATAGTAATATCCAAAAGAAATGTTGTCAGTTTAATGAAAAGCTTCCAAGGTATGGATTGGCAACTGCGGAACAGTTTACAGATGCAATGGAAAATGTTCGACAACACAGTGAATATACGGAGGCTTACTTCTTTGAAAATTCGTATATTAATTTTGGAAGGAGCAATTGCAGTTTATGTAGCAGCAATAAAAACATATATACAAGCATACCTATCAACACCGAAGGAAAAGCAATGTTTTTCAATTATGGCGAAAACGAGCCTGTTAGGGTTATTAGTATATGTGTTTGTAAGACTAATGATTTAGAACAAATTCCTGGAACACCGACTCAAGGAAAAAGCATTTCTAACTGTGTTTTAAACAGTTCTTTTAGTTCTACTGAATATTTGGCAAAAAATTCTCTGTGTAGTAGAACAAACTGTCCTGAAAAGTACGAGACAACTATTGAAAAATGCTCTAAAACTAGATCTGACAAGGAAATCATGATGGCTGAAGTCACCTATAACAATCTGAGTAATCATTCAAAACCAAAAATTGGGCAGCAGGTTACTTGGCAATGTCACCCTGATATCTGTAAGCTCTATCCGACGGATATCGAATTATGTCAAATTCTTTTTGATATCCTTGAAAATAATATAGCATTAAAATTTTCAACTGACAAAGTGGTTAATTTCTACCTTGGCGGCTTGGATTATTGTGAAATCAATTACAGGGACACAAGAAAGCATGGGCATTCGTTATACTGTAGCCCAAATGAGGGATGTCAGAGCTATTTGCGTTCTCTAAGGGCACTAGCTCCACATTTTCCTGTCTTGAACTGTTTCATTAATAGCGTATATAAGGCAGTATCAAAATGTAAGATTATACAACATATTAATCTACTAAAAGTCGAGGGCTCGTACAAGGAACTAAGTCATTACATAGAAGAAGTGTCAAGTAGACTCTGTCGTAATAATAGTCAAGACTTCATTTACGGTGATAGCAATATTAGAGTTTCTGTGGATGAAAATACAATAATAAAATTATTTGGTGAGATTATAATAAAGATCGAACTCTTCCCTATACTAACTTGCATACGCAACTTTACTATAGTTAAGATTACAGTATTTATATTATGCATCATTATAAATTATAAAAGGTTCAAATGTTCGAAGATTATAGTGTTAAAAATTTTCCCACCCCGGGAATCGAACCCGAGCCTGTTAATTGAAAGTTAACTATCCTAACCACTAGACCATATTGAACCATAAAGAAGTATGATTTAAGAGCCATATGCGTATTATTATTTCACCATACCAATTATAATAAGGCCAAAACAAAATCGTCGACTTGCAACCTTACTTTTGACACATTAGTTAAATCTTCATCAGGCTTAAAAAATGTTTTGCTAGTTTTACATGAAAGAACGAACCTTAGTCCATATACAATAAAGAACGACACCTTGCCCATGTTAACTAAAACATAAATAGGAATTATGTAATTTCCAATAGTATCATGGCTGTAGAGATGGCTGAAACCTAGTTACAATAAAAAACGATCATTGGAATAACAAAAATTGCATACCTTTGGAATTAGCTAGCTACTTGATTATTTGAGACTCGTCTCTTACTATTTAAAAGAAGAAAAAGCCGTAGGCTTTTTCCTGTGTGTAATCAGTTTATTATCATAGGCAGTGCGCTAGCACTGCCTGAGTAAAGAACGATGTGGGCACAATGTGTTTTTTTCCGGGTTGCAGCGATAGCTAGCAACCTAGTAAGAGACGATCACGTCCAATGTTAAGAAATATAAAAACCCATAGTTCCTAACAAAGGAGTCAGATCAAAACAAAAAGTACACCATTAGAACCGCCTTGTCCAAAACCCCTGTATAGGAAACTTTCTGTCCCTTGGCTTGAACAGCCAGGGAAATATTTTGTCTTGAAAATCAAGAAAACTGACTTTAACCACGTTATTCTCCCCAAACGGGATATTTTTTTTCTCTTTTCTTTTTTTTTCTTTTCCACAGATAGCTTGGCACTGGAACATCGTAGAGGGTTGTTCAATAGCTCATTTTAAAGGAAATTATTTTACAGTAAAGAACGATCTCCTTGCCCATAGTAAATGATATATGGTGGTTCCAGGGATAGCTGTGAGCTATCCAGATTGCAGCAAAAACCGGGTTGCAGCGGCAGCTGTAACCCGGAGTCTCTTTCCTAGTTTAAGACTCAAACAAGTTTACATCCAAAGAGTTTACATCCAAAGAGTTACCAAACAAGTTTACATTCATTGCAATAACAAACAATTCCATACATTCGAATTAGTTAGCTTCTTGATTGTTTACGGTTCGTCTCTTACTATTTTACAATAAAGAACGAACTCTTGCCTATATTAACTTGCATAGGCAACCGGGTTGCAGCGGTAGCTAGTTATAATAAGGCCAAAACAAAATCGTCGACTTGCAACCTTACTTTTGACACATTAGTTAAATCTTCATCAGGCTTAAAAAATGTTTTGCTAGTTTTACATGAAAGAACGAACCTTAGTCCATATACAATAAAGAACGACACCTTGTCCATGTTAACTAAAACATAAATAGGGATTATGTAATTTGCAATAGTATCATGGCTGTAGAGACGGCTGAAACCTAGTCCGGGTTGCAGCGGTAGCTAGCAACCTAGTAAGAGACGATCACCTCCAATGTTAAGAAATATAAAACCCCCCAACTCCTAAAAAAAGAGTCAGATCAAAACAAAATCAAAACAAAAAGTACACCATTAGAACTGCCTTGTCCGAATCCTCTATAAAGGAAACTTACCGCCCTTTGGCTTGAATAACAAAGAAAATATATTGGCTTGAAAATCAAGAAAATAGACTTTTACCACGTTATTTTCCACAAACGGGATATTTTTTTCTTTCTTTTCCACAGATAGCTTGGCACTGGAACATCGTAGAGAGTTGTTCAATGGCTCATTTTAAAGGAAATCTCTAGATCTAGCGCTATTTGTACTTAATTTTTTTTTAAATTAATTTCTTTTACGAAAAACTTAATTTTTTATATACAATATTAAACAATGACGTCAAAGTCTTTGGATGTAGTTAGTACATAAAGTCTGGATCATCGAATTAAAGCTGAAACTAAGTAAAGAACAATTATGCCTCCATATATTCACAGTGATCTATAAAATTTCCCATTACATCTATAAACTGTTCCACAGTTGCCGGTTCATACCTTGGAAGCTTTTCACTAAACATGCAACATTTCTTTTGGATATTACTATGAAGTTTTGCGAAAGCATCTCTAGCTGACTTTTCAAAAAAATACATTCTTTCAGAGATAATTTTAATCTTTAATTTTGAATATTTTTCGTAATCCTGGTATAAAATTCGTAAACTTTTTCTAAATTTACTAAGATCAGTCAGCATTGTTGCCATGTTTTTGGACTTCTGAATATAATTTTTAATTTTGCCCTTATGCGTTCTTTGTAGCTTGTGTAAACTGCAAAATATCCATGGTATCCGAGCAATAGTTTGAATATTTCAATTCAAGCTAGAAAAATACCTGAAAATGTTAAAATTAGTTTTATTTTTAGTTAGGTTCTAACTACCCGATGTGGAATTTACTATGTATTTTCAGACCAAAAAATTCAATTTTTTAATATATTTCATTTTTCAGTTTAGAATCGCTAAAGTTATTATGTAAACTGCAAAAATATTTATGATATATGAGCAATAATTTTAATCTTTTAATTCAAACTAACAAAATACCTGAAAATTTAAAAATTAGTTTAATTTTTTGTTAGGTTATGGGTACATGATGCGAGTCTTAAAAAGTTTCAATTAGATGAGAATATTATTTCTTGTTTTGTAATAAGATGCGTTCTAATAGAGTTATACGTAATTTAAAAAAACATTACTATACAAAAAACAGAGACAACATCTTGAAAAGAGAAAAGCAAAGGTATTCAACCGACAAGGCGTATCGAGATGCGAAAACTGAGAGAGCCAAACAAAAGATTAAGGAACGGTATGATAACGATAAAGATTACCGAAACAAACATAAGAAAAAAGTTGCTACCAGAATAATGGGTAGATACTGGGGTGACAAAAGCTATAATGAAAAAATTAAATTCTCTGCGAGGTTGTACCGAAGAACGCATAAGGACAAAGGGAAAAATTACAATCAGAAATACAAGAAGATGGCAAAAATGAAGGCTGATCTTTGTAAATTGAGAAACATTTTACGCATGTTTTATCGGGATCATGAAAAGTATTCAAAATTACAGATTAAAATTCTCTTTGAAAGAGCGGATGCTGTTGAAAAGTCGGCTAGAAATTCTTTGGCAAAGCTTCATAGTAATATCCAAAAGAAATGTTGTCAGTTTAACGAAAAGCTTCCAAGGTATGGATTGGCAACTGCGGAACAGTTTATAGATGCAATGGAAAATGTTCGACAACACAGTGAATATACGGAGGCGTACTTCTTAGAAAATTCGTATATTAATTTTGGAAGGAGCAATTGCAGTTTATATAGCAGTAATAAAAATATATATATACAAGCATACCTATGAACAGCGAAAGAAAAGCAATGTTTTTCAAATATGGCGAAAACAAGCCTGTTAGGGTTATTAGTAAATGTGTTTGTAAGACTAATGATTTAGAACAAATTCCTGGAACACCGACTCAAGAAAAAAGCATTTCTAACTGTGTTTTAAACAGTTCGTTTAGTTCTACTGAATATTTGGCAAAAAATTCTCTGTGTAGTAGAACAAACTGTCCTGAAAAGTACGAGACAACTATTGAAAAATGCTCTAGAACTAGATCTGACAAGGAAATTATGATGGCTGAAGTCACCTATAACAATCTGAGTAAACATTCAAAACCAAAAATTGGGCAGCAGGTTACTTGGCAAAGTCACCCTGATATCTGCAAGCTGTATCCGACGGATATTGAATTATGTCAAATTCTTTTTGATATACTTGAAAATAATATAGCATTAAAATTTTCAACTGACAAATCGGTTAATTTCTACCTTGGCGGCTTGGATTATTGTGAAATCAATTACAGGGACACAAGAAAGCATGGGCATTCATTATACTGTAGCCCAAATGAGGGATGTCAGAGCTATTTGCGTTCTCTAAGGGCACTAGACAATTACATAGAAGAAGTGTCAAGTAGACTCTGTCGTAATAATAGTCAAGACTTCATTTACGGTGATAGCAATATTAGAGTTTCTGTGGATGAAAATACAATAATAAAACTATTTGGTGAGAGCCTTGATAAGGTAGCTAACATCAGGGATGTATACCCCACAATGCATTGTGACAGTTGTGAGCAGATAAAGACAAAATACCAATTGAAGAGTCTAAGATCGCTTTCAAATAGGAAAGGTTTTGATGTAATGATGGCCACGATTTTAGAACACCTACAACAGGACATACCCAAAGATGACAGAGAACAACTAATTCAATGTACAGGTTGGAAAGAGGATTATAATAAAGATCGAACTCTTCCCTATACTAACTTGCATACGCAACTTCACTATAGTTAAGATTACAGTATTTATATTATGCATCATTATAAATTATAAAAGGTTCAAATGTTCGAAGATTATAGAGTTAAAAATTTTCCCACCCCGGGAATCGAACCCGAGCCTGTTAAGTGAAAGTTAACTATCCTAGCCACTAGACCATATTGAAACATAAAGAAGTATGATTTAAGAGCCATATGCGTATTATTATTTCACTATACCAATTATAATAAGGCCAAAACAAAATCGTCGACTTGCAACCTTACTTTTGACACATTAGTTAAATCTTCATCAGGCTTAAAAAATGTTTTGCTAGTTTTACATGAAAGAACGAACCTTAGTCCATATACAATAAAGAACGACACCTTGCCCATGTTAACTAAAACATAAATAGGGATTATGTAATTTCCAATAGTATCATGGCTGTAGAGACGGCTGAAACCTAGTCCGGGTTGCAGCGGTAGCTAGCAACCTAGTAAGAGACGATCACCTCCAATGTTAAGAAATATAAAACCCCCCAACTCCTAAAAAAAGAGTCAGATCAAAACAAAATCAAAACAAAAAGTACACCATTAGAACCGCCTTGTCCGAATCCTCTATAAAGGAAACTTACCGCCCTTTGGCTTGAATAACAAAGAAAATATATTGGCTTGAAAATCAAGAAAATAGACTTCTACCACGTTATTCTCCACAAACGGGATATTTTTTTCTTTCTTTTCCACAGATAGCTTGGCACTGGAACATCGTAGAGAGTTTTTCAATGGCTCATTTTAAAGGAAATCTCTAGATCTAGCGCTATTTGTACTTAATTTTTTTTTTTAATAAATTTTTTTTAAGAAAAACTTAATTTTTTATATACAATATTAAACAATGACGTCAAAGTCTTTGGATGTAGTTAGTACATAAAGTCTGGATCATCGAATTAAAGCTGAAACTAAGTAAAGAACAATTATGCCTCCATATATTCACAGTGATCTATGTAATTTCCCATTACATCTATAAACTGTTCCACAGTTGCCGGTTCATACCTTGGAAGCTTTTCACTAAACATGCAACATTTCTTTTGGATATTACTATGAAGTTTTGCGAAAGCATCTCTAGCTGACTTTTCAACAAAATCCATTCTTTCAGAGATAATTTTAATCTTTAATTTTGAATATTTTTCGTAATCCCGGTAAAAAATTCGTAAAATTTTTCTAAATTTACTAAGATCAGTCAGCATTGTTGCCATGTTTTTGGACTTCTGAATATAATTTTTAATTTTGCCCTTATGCGTTCTTTGCAGCTTGTGTAAACTGCAAAATATCCATGGTATCCGAGCAATAGTTTGAATATTTCAATTCAAGCTAGAAAAATACCTGAAAATGTTAAAATTAGTTTTATTTTTAGTTAGGTTCTAACTACCCGATGTGGAATTTACTATGTATTTTCAGACCAAAAAATTCAATTTTTTAATATATTTCATTTTTCAGTTTAGAATCGCTAAAGTTATTATGTAAACTGCAAAAATATTTATGATATATGAGCAATAATTTTAATCTTTTAATTCAAACTAACAAAATACCTGAAAATTTAAATATTAGTTTAATTTTTTGTTAGGTTATGGGTACATGATACAAGTCTTAAAAAGTTTCAATTAGATGAGAATATTATTTCTTGTTTTGTAATAAGATGCGTTCTAATAGAGTTATACGTAATTTAAAAAAACATTACTATACAAAAAGCAGAGACAACATCTTGAAAAGAGAAAAGCAAAGATATTCAACCGACAAGGCGTATCGAGATGCGAAAATTGAGAGAGCCAAACAAAAGAGTAAGGAACGGTATGATAACGATAAAGATTACCGAAACAAACATAAGAAAAAATTTGCTACCAGAATAATGGGTAGATACTGGGGTGACAAAAGCTATAATGAAAAAATTAAATTCTCTGCGAGGTTGTACCGAAGAACGCATAAGGACAAAGGGAAAAATTACATTCAGAAATACAAGAAGATGGCTAAAATGAAGGCTGATCTTTGTAAATTGAGAAACATTTTACGCATGTTTTATCGGGATCATGAAAAGTATTCAAAATTACAGATTAAAATTCTCTTTGAAAGAGCGGATGCTGTTGAAAAGTCGGCTAGAAATTCTTTGGCAAAGCTTCATAGTAATATCCAAAAGAAATGTTGTCAGTTTAACGAAAAGCTTCCAAGGTATGGATTGGCAACTGCGGAACAGTTTATAGATGCAATGGAACATGTTCGACAACACAGTGAATATACGGAGGCGTACTTCTTAGAAAATTCGTATATTAATTTTGGAAGGAGCAATTGCAGTTTATGTAGCAGCAATAAAAATATATATACAAGCATACCTATCAACAGCGAAGGAAAAGCAATGTTTTTCAATTATGGCGAAAACGAGCCTATTAGGGTTATTAGTAAATGTGTTTGTAAGACTAATGATTTAGAACAAATTCCTGGAACACCGACTCAAGAAAAAAGCATTTCTAACTGTGTTTTAAACAGTTCGTTTAGTTCTACTGAATATTTGGCAAAAAATTCTCTGTGTAGTAGAACAAACTGTCCTGAAAAGTACGAGACAACTATTGAAAAATGCTCTAGAACTAGATCTGACAAGGAAATTATGATGGCTGAAGTCACCTATAACAATCTGAGTAAACATTCAAAACCAAAAATTGGGCAGCAGGTTACTTGGCAATGTCACCCTGTTATCTGCAAACTGTATCCGACGGATATTGAATTATGTCAAATTCTTTTTGATATCCTTGAAAATAATATAGCATTAAAATTTTCAACTGACAAAGCGGTTAATTTCTACCTTGGCGGCTTGGATTATTGTGAAATCAATTACAGGGACACAAGAAAGCATGGGCATTCGTTATACTGTAGCCCAAATGAGGGATGTCAGAGCTATTTGCGTTCTCTAAGGGCACTAGCTCCACATTTCCCTGTCTTGAACTGTTTCATTAATAGCGTATATAAGGCAGTATCAAAATGTAAGATTATACAACATATTAATCTACTAAAAGTCGAGGGTTCGTACAAGGAACTAAGTCATTACATAGAAGAAGTGTCAAGTAGACTCTGTCGTAATAATAGTCAAGACTTCATTTACGGTGATAGAAATATTAGAGTTTCTGTGGATGAAAATACAATAATAAAACTATTTGGTGAGAGCCTTGATAAGGTAGCTAACATCAGGGATGTATACCCCACAATGCATTGTGACAGTTGTGAGCAGATAAAGACAAAATACCAATTGAAGAGTCTAAGATCCCTTTCAAATAGGAAAGGTTTTGATGTAATGATGGCCACGATTTTAGAACACCTACAACAGGACATACCCAAAGATGACAGAGAACAACTAATTCAATGTACAGGTTGGAAAGAGGACGTCATAGATTCATTCTTTGTCTGTAATTACTGTGCTGGGAAAATGTTGAAAAGTCAGGAGAATGTCCGATCAGTATTAAATAACCTTCATATAGACTGTACACCGGAATGTATAAAGTGTTTAAATAATTTTGAAATGGCAATGATTCGATTTGTAATGCCTTGTCTTACGATCGTCAGATTAGGGCAAGTAACTGCATTGAAGAGACCTAGAACAGAACTTGTTGACGCTCTTAAGGGGAGAATAGTATATCTACCTGTTGATGTGCAAGCAAATGCAGATATTCAGCCTGAAAAACTTCTTAACATTGATAGTTTTGTAGTCATTGTCAATGGTCAGCCTACTTACAACAAGAATGTTTGGACTGCACTAATAGATCTGAGAAAAGTCCATGAAGCACTGTTGTGGTTAAGAGAGAACAACAGTCTCTATAAAATAATACGTGCATACACCCTAGAAGATTTAAATAAAATACTTGAAGCACGTCTTGCTGAAAAAGCGGTTGGTGTTGATAATTTACCTGAAATACCGGAAATTGCAATCCTTCAGAAACTGACAGAAAGCGCAAAATCTACATTGGTTGAACATTTTTCTGTCCAGCCTCTCAATTCAGCGATTCCAAAAGACTTCATTGAAGATTTTAAGCAGATGAAAGATCTTGGTACTGACCAATTTCAAATAAAGAAACTAAAAGGTGAGAGCGAAGACTTATTTCAAGAAGAACTTGATCTAAAAGTGTTTCCAAATCTTTTCCCGAAAGGCAAATATGGCTTGCGTGACAAGGCAAGACCATTTCGGATTAGGAATACAGAATATATTAAACCAAGGATTCTTATCAGACATACAAAGTTTCGTCTTGACAAACAATTTCTTTTTCACAGTTTCCAATTGCAAGAACTTTCTTACATGGGTAATAGCGTCAGTCATATGTTGCGTACTGAGAAACCAAATCAAAATGCTCGCCAATTTATAGACAGGCTTTATTCCCGTGATGGAGAGATGGAAGCGACTTTGTTTTCTGTTCAATCAAAAATCAGAGGATCTCAGCAATATTTTCAATCTCTTTCCTATAAAGCAAAGTCAATGATTGAACAACTGCGTTCACTGACTTTATTTCTGACAGTTTCATGTGCTGAGTGGTACTCTCCTGAATTTATTGACTATTTACGGACTGTCCATAAGAACTTACCTGGTGTGGCAAAAATGACCCCAGCAGAGTTGACGTGTCTAGATCCAATAGCAGTTTCCATGCACTTTGACAAAAAATGGACACCTATATTTAATGAGCTAATTTGTTCAAAGACAAATCCTTTGTTTGGTAAAATTAAGGATCATTTCTGGCGTATCAAGTATCAGAAACGAGGTGCGCCTCATGTACACTGTGTGTTGTGGATTGAAGATGCTCCTATTATTGGGAAATCAACAGCGTCTGAAGTGATTAAGTATATCAATAGTATTATAACTTGTGAAATACCAAATAGATAGACTAGTCCAACTCTTCACAAACTGGTCAAAGACCATCAAGTGCACCGCTGTAATAAATACTGTCAAAGAAAGTATAAGAGAAAAAGAGGAAGGTGGGTTACGTATTGTAAGTTTGGCTTTCCTCGTCCTACAAAGGAACGAACAGAATTATATGACATCCTTGACTGCTTGGCTCATGGTACAAACCGTAAAAAGCCAAGAAAAAGAATATATCATCTGCTTCGAAGAGATGACGAGCGTTATATAAATGACTATTCTCCTGCGTTACTTATTGCTAATCAAGCAAACATTGATGTTCAACATATTGGCCATTTGGGCTCTAAATTACCGTATTACATTACCGATTACATGACTAAAGCAGAGAGTGTCGAAATAGAAGCAATGTGGGAGGAAGTAAATAATGTATGCAAAAGTCTTGGTCAACGAACTATGTCCTACTTGTTGAAGTCCATAAAAACCCGTCAAGTTGGAGCAGTTGAAGCTGCTGATAGGCTTCTTGGTACTAAATTGTATGGTATTTCTAGGCAATTTAGATATATTGACCTTGCGAAAAAGAGCGAGGTGAAGAGGACACTGAGAAGGTATGAGGAGCTTGAAAAGCTTGCTAAACACGATCCACAGAGTAGTGATTTGTACATTGCCCACTGGGTTATTGATATCTACCCTAAAAGACCGGAACATATGGAAAATATTAGTCTTTTTCAGTTATTGTCTTGGTATGAACGGGAGCGTAATGGTACTGATGATAATATGATGTTAACTGACGGGTCCTTCTACCTCAGAAAAAGGCTTTTTAAACCGTATATCATACAGCACAGAAAGGTAAACCCATTTGAAACTGACGAGAAGAAAAATGCTCACTATGGAGATCTTTTAAAATTGTTTAAACCTTGGAGAAATGAAAATGAACTAGTAGTAAGTGGAAATAGCAACTACGAAACCTACTGTGTTGAAAGTGTAAACTATCCCGACATGGTAGCTTACCATGAAAAATTTGTTGTTAAGAGGAAAAGCGATATAGAATTTGAAGAAAGGGTCCGAGAACGTGCAAAAGAAATTCTGAAGGCAGAAAATATTGATGAAAATATTGAAGATGACCCAGAAAATGCAATTCAGGGAGGAGTCATTGACAGAGCAGCAGATGCTATGGAGGATTTGTTAGACGCAAACAAACAGTTTTTAAATAATTACACCGAAGACAGGTTGAAAAATGATTATGAGTCGCTCAATATTGATCAAAAGAGAGTTGTTGAAAAAATTTATGACTCAAGTTACCAAGCGCAATGGTGCAACATCTTTGAAGTTGATTGTATCTGGATGTGGGGGTACAGGAAAATCTAAAGTTATCAGTGTCGTGAGAAGACTACTTTGCAACAAGTTCAAGAATGAAGATTGTCCCGTTGTAGTTATGTCACCTACTGGTATTGCTGCACATAGCATAAATGGTTTAACAATACATAGTTGTTTAAGTTTAGCTATTGATCAGGAAAACACCACAAAATATTACAATAAAAAACGATCATTGGAATAACAAAAATTGCATACCTTTGGAATTAGCTAGCTACTTGATTATTTGAGACTCGTCTCTTACTATTTAAAAGAGGAAAAAGCCGTAGGCTTTTTCCTGTGTGTAATCAGTTTATTATCATAGGCAGCGTGCTAGCACTGCCTGAGTTAAGAACGATGTGGGCACAATGTGTTTTTTTTCCGGGTTGCAGCGGTAGCTAGCAACCTAGTAAGAGACGATCATGTCCAATGTTAATAAATATAAAAACCCATAGCTCCTAAAAAAGGAGTCAGATCAAAACAAAAAGTACACCTTTAGAACCGCCTTGTCCGAAACCCCTGTATAGGAAACTTTCTGTCCCTTGGCTTGAACAGCAAGGGAAATATATTGGCTTGAAAATCAAGAAAATTGACTTAAAATTGACTTTAACCAAGTTATTCTCCCCAAACGGGATATTTTTTCTTTTTTTTTTCTTTTCCACAGATAGCTTGGCACTGGAACCTCGTAGAGGGTTGTTCAATAGCTCATTTTAAAGGAAATTAATTGGGTTAAAAATCTATAGTAACTAAAATAAATTATTTCTAAAAGAGAATAAATTTTTCCACCAAAAACTGCATTTTTGATGTCTTTTCACACTGCAGTCTTTCAAACATTATCGTATACCAGTTATCCGGGTTGCAGCGGTAGCTAGCAACCTAGTAAGAGACGATCACCTCCAATGTTAAGAAATATAAAAACCCGTAGCTCCTAAAAAAAGAGTCAGATCAAAACAAACAGTACACCATTAGAACCGCCTTGTCCAAATCCTCCATAAAGGAAACTTACCGCCCTTTGGCTTGAATAACAAAGCAAATATATTGGCTTGAAAATCAAGAAAATAGACTTTTACCACGTTATTCTCCCCAAACGGAGGTATTTTTTTCTTTTTTCTTTTCCACAGATAGCTTGGCACTGGAACATCGTAGAGGGTTGTTCAATAGCTCATTTTAAAGGAAATTAATTGGGTTAAAAATCTATAGTAACTAAAATAAATTATTTCTAAAAGAGAATAAATTTTTCCAATAAAAACTGTATTTTTGATGCAGTGACGTCATAATTACTTTAAAGAAACGTCAAAACTGCAAATGGTCTCATTCATGAATACATAATGGTTAGATCAAAGCAAGCTGCACGCAAGTTAAAAAATCAGTACTAAAAAATCAAGAAAAGTGGCAGCTGCTACAAATTCTGCCTAAACGGGATATTTTTTTTCTCTTTTCTTTGTTTCCAGTATAATAAAGATCAAACTCTTCCCTATACTAACTTGCATACGCAACTTTACTATAGTTAAGATTACAGTATTTATATTTTTTTTTACATTAAAAGACGATCACTGAAATCCGGGTTGCAGCGGTAGCTAGCATCCGGGTTGCAGCGGTAGCTAGCAACCTAGTAAGAGACGATCACGTCCAATGTTAAGAAATATAAAAACCCATAGTTCCTAACAGAGGAGTCAGATCAAAACAAAAAGTACACCATTAGAACCGCCTTGTCCGAAACCCCTGTATAAGAAACTTTCTGTCCCTTGGCTTGAACAGCAAGGGAAATATATTGGCATGAAAATCAAGAAAATTGACTTTAACCACGTTATTCTCCCCAAACGGGATATTTTTTTCTTTCTTCTTTTTCTTTTCCACAGATAGCTTGGCACTGGAACATCGTAGAGGGTTGTTCAATAGCTCATTTTAAAGGAAATTAATTGGGTTAAAAATCTATAGTAACTAAAATAAATTATTTCTAAAAGAGAATAAATTTTTCCACCAAAAACTGCATTTTTGATGTCTTTTCACACTGCAGTCTTTCAAACATAATCGTATACCAGCGGTAAGATTTGAACCCACTCCTCCGAAGAGACTGGTGGCTAACACCAGTGTCTTGGACCACTCGGCCAGGCTGCCTCTCATAAATAAATATATATGTGAATTTGGGTTGCAGCAGTAGCTAGCAACCTAGTAAGAGACGATCAGTCCCATGCTAAGAAATATAACAAAACTCCTAAAATAGAGTAAGATCAAAACAAAAGTACATCATTAGAACTACCTTGTCTGAAACCCTACTAGATAAATAATGAATGTCGTAGCTTTATATTAGAGCTATGAAGTGAATAGAAAAACACGAAATTATATTGTTGTTTCTGATGACGTCATGAAATAATATCATTGCGCCTTGACGTCAATAAAATCATTACGCCTTGACGTCATAATTACTACTTAAGAACGGCACAGATGTAAATTCTCTCATTCTTGATTAGAATAATGTTTAGATCGAAGCAAGCTATACGCAATTTGAAAAAACGTTACTACACAAACAACAGAGATAGTATCTTGAAAAGAGAAATGCAAAGGTATTCAACCGACCAGGCGCATCGAGAAGTAAACAAAAAGTACACCATTAGAACCGCCTTGTCCGAAACCCCTGTATAGGAAACTTTCTGTCCCTTGGCGTGAACAGCAAGGGAAATATATTGGCTTGAAAATCGAGAAAATTGACTTTAACCACGTTATTCTCCCCAAACGAGATATTTTTTTCTTTTTTTTTTCTTTTTTGTATCCAGAGATAGCTTGGCACTGGAACATCGTAGAGGGTTGTTCAATAGCTCATTTTAAAGGAAATTAATTGGGTTAAAAATCTATAGTAACTAAAATAAATTATTTCTAAAAGAGAATAAATTTTTCCAATAAAAACTGTATTTTTAATGCAGTGACGTCATAATTACTATATAAGAAACGTCAAAACTGTAAATGGTCTCATTCATGAATACATAATGGTTAGATCAAAGCAAGCTACACACAAGTTAAAAAATCAGTACTAAAAAATCAAGAAAAGTGGCAGCTACTACAACATTCTGCCTAAACGGGGTATTTTTTTTCTCTTTTCTTTGTTTCCAGTATATAATAAAGATCAAACTCTTCCCTATACTAACTTGCATACGCAACTTTACTATAGTTAAGATTACAGTATTTATATTTTTATAGTAAAGAACGACCTCTTGTCTATACTAAATTTATAGGCCACTTAACTATAGTATAGGCTAGTACAGTTATATTTAAAGTCAATATATTATCCGGGTTGCAGCGGTAGCTAGCAACCTAGTAAGAGACGATCACCTCCAATGTCATCCGGGTTGCAGCGGTAGCTAGCAACCTAGTAAGAGACGATCACCTCCAATGTCAAGAAATATAAAACCCCCCAACTCCTAAAAAAAGAGTCAGATCAAAACAAAAAGTACACCATTAGAACCGCCTTGTCCGAATCCTCTATAAAGGAAACTTACCGCCCTTTGGCTTGAATAACAAAGAAAATATATTGGCTTGAAAATCAAGAAAATTGACTTTTACCACGTTATTCTCCACAAACGAGATATTTTTTTCTTTCCGCTTTTTTTTTCTGCTCAGCTAGCTGGGCACTGGAAAATCATAGAGAGCTGTATAATAGCTCATTTTAAAGGAAATTGCAACATCTAGTCACTTTTGTATTTAAAAATAAAATACTTTTTAAAGTAGAATCAATTTTGTCAAAAAAATTGCATTTTTGATGTATTTTCATACTGCAGTCTTTTCAAAGATATTTGAATTTTGAAGCAATAAAACAGTCCATGTAATGAACTCTATAGTAATAATAGCTACTTGTCTCAATAGTAACCGAAACTCCTGGAACCAAAATTTTCTTTTTTGGCTTAATCGCTAAAATTATTATGTAAACTGCAAAAATATTTATGATACCTAATCAGTAATAGTAATTTTTTAATTTAAACAACAAAAATACATGAAAATTCTAAAATTAGTTTTGCTTTTTGTCTCCTGGAAGAAATTTTTTTTTCATCTCAGTTCAAATTTATTATTGTATCCTGGAACCAAGCTTTTTTTGGTTTGTAACCCGTAAAGTACATATCTCCATATTATTGTCTCATAATTGCAATTATTTTAGTTTTCAGTCCAGAATCACTAAACTTATTATGTAAACTGCAAAAATATTTATGGTGTCTAACCAATAATACTAATTTTGTAATTCAAACAAGATAAATACCTGAAAATTTTAAAATTAGTTTTGTTTTATGCTAGGTTTTAGATACTCGACACGGGATTTTGTGTGCTTAATAATTTTAAAACTTGAAAAAATATGGTCTCACGCGAGTGTAAAAAAATAAATAAAAACAAAAAACAATATAAAAATAGAACAATACAAATTTCTAATAATATAAAACTTTACTACACAAAAAATAAAGCTAACATCCTGAAATATCAGAAAAGTTTATTTAAAAGAGATAAAAATGCCACCAAACGCAATAAAGCTCGAGCACGCGTAAGGATTGCTACTAAGATGTCTTGTGATCCAGGATTTAAGAAAATGAAATATGACAGAGCAAAACAGAGGTATCTTACGGATCAGGGGTATCGAGAAGGGAAAATTGAGACAGCGAAACAAAAGAGCAAGGAAAGGTATGATAACGATATAGATTACCGAAACAAACATAAGAAAAAAGTTGCTACCAGAATAATGGGTAGATACTGGGGTGACAAAAGCTATAATGAAAAAATTAAATTCTCTGCGAGGTTGTACCGAAGAACGCATAAGGACAAAGGGAAAAATTACATTCAGAAATACAAGAAGATGGCAAAAATGCAGGCTGATCTTTGTAAATTGAGAAACATTTTACGCATGTTTTATCGGGATCACGAAAAGTATTCGAAATTACAGATTAAAATTCTCTTTGAAAGAGCGGATGCTGTTGAAAAGTCGGCTAGAAATGCTTTGGCAAAGCTTCATAGCAATATCCAAAAGAAATGTTGTCAGTTTAACGAAAAGCTTCCAAGGTATGGATTGGCAACTGCGGAACAGTTTATAGATGCAATGGAAAATGTTCGACAACACAGTGAATATACGGAGGCGTACTTCTTAGAAAATTCGTATATTAATTTTGGAAGGAGCAATTGCAGTTTATGTAGCAGCAATAAAAATATATATACAAGCATACCTATCAACAGCGAAGGAAAAGCAATGTTTTTCAATTATGGCGAAAACGAGCCTGTTAGGGTTATTAGTAAATGTGATTGTAAGACTAATGATTCAGAACAAATTCCTGGAACACCGACTCAAGAAAAAAGCATTTCTAACTGTGTTTTAAACAGTTCGTTTAGTTCTACTGAATATTTGGCAAAAAATTCTCTGTGTAGTAGAACAAACTGTCCTGAAAAGTACGAGACAACTATTGAAAAATGCTCTAAAACTAGATCTGACAAGGAAATTATGATGGCTGAAGTCACCTATAACAATCTGAGTAAACATTCAAAACCAAAAATTGGGCAGCAGGTTACTTGGCAATGTCACCCTGATATCCGCAAGCTCTATCCGACGGATATTGAATTATGTCAAATTCTTTTTGATATCCTTGAAAACAATATAGCATTAAAATTTTCAACTGACAAAGTGGTTAATTTCTACCTTGGCGGCTTGGATTATTGTGAAATCAATTACAGGGACACAAGAAAGCATGGGCATTCGTTATACTGTAGCCCAAATGAGGGATGTCAGAGCTATTTGCGTTCTCTAAGGGCACTAGCTCCACATTTTCCTGTCTTGAACTGTTTCAATAATAGCGTATATAAGGCAGTATCAAAATGTAAGATTATACAACATATTAATCTACTAAAAGTCGAGGGCTCGTACAAGGAACTATTATAATAAAGAACGACCTCTTGCCTATAATAAATTATATAGGCCACTTAACTATAGTATAGGTTAGTAAATCACTGAAATAACAAACCATTCCATACATTGGACTTAGTTAGCTACTTGATTGTTTGAGTTTCGTCTCTTACTTCTTAAAAGAAGAAAAAGCCGTAGGCTTTTTCCTGTTTTTACAATAAAAGACGATCATTGGAATAACAAACAATTGCATACATTGGAATTATTATAATAAAGATTACATAAAGTATCGATGTGGTTCATTATAAATTATATACCGGGAATCGAACCCGGACCTGCTACATGAAAGCCACCTATCCTACCCGCTAGACCATATGGGACTATAAAACAGTATGATTTAAGAACCATATGCATATTATTATTTTATCATACCAATTATAATAAGGCCAAAACAAAATCGTCGACTTGCAACCATACTTTTGATACATCAGTTAAATCTTCATCATCCGGGTTGCAGCGGTAGCTAGTTACATAAAGGATCGTTACTATAAATAGGATTTATTGAAGGCTGAATATTTATAGTAAAGAACGAACTCTTGCCCTTAGTTACCTAATATGTCATGTCAAATTTGCTAATTAATTTCATCTAATTTTGTTTAAAAATAATTCCCAGACCGGAATTCGAAACCAATACAATTAATTGAAAGCCAACTACCCTAAACCACTAAACCATATGAGATATATATAGAAAGTTAATTAATTGTTTTATGATCTCTAATAGCATAATCCGGGTTGCAGCGGTAGCTAGCAACCTAGTAAGAGACGATCACGTCCAATGTTAAGAAATATAAAAACCCCTAACTCCTAAAAAAAAGAGTCAGATAAAAACAAAAAAGTGCACCATTAGAACCGCCTTGTCCGAAAGCTCTATAAAGGAAACTTACCGCCCTTTGGCTTGAATAACAAAGAAAATATATTGGCTTGAAAATCAATTTACATTCCAGGGGTTGCTACTTGTGGTTCGTCTCTTACTATTTCAAAAAAGAAAAAGCCGTAGGCTTTTTCCTGTTTGTAATGATATAGCATAAAACGAATTCTAAGTTGTAACTGACGTCATCCTGGTTGTTTATAGTAAAGAACGAACTCTTGCCCTTAGTTACCTACTATGTCATGTCAAATTAGCTAATTAACTTCATCTAATTTTGTTTAAAAATAATTCCCACACCGGGATTTGAACCCAAGACAATTAATTGAAATCCGGGTTGCAGCGGTAGCTAGCAACCTAGTAAGAGACGATCACGTCCAGTGTTAAGAAATATAAAAACCCATAGTTCTTAAAAAAAGAGTCAGATCAAAACAAAAAGTACACCATTAGAACCGCCTTGTCCGAAACCCCTGCATAGTAAAATTTCTGTCCCTTGGCTTGAACAGCAAGGGAAATATATTGGCTTGAAAATCAAGAAAAGTGGTAGCTACTACAACATTCTGCCTAAACGGGATATTTTTTTCTTTTTTTTTCTTTTTTTTTCTTTTTTCTTTTCCACAGATAGCTTGGCACTGGAACATCGTAAAGGGTTGTTCAATAGCGCATTTTAAAGGAAATTAATTGGGTTAAAAATCTATAGTAACTAAAATAAATTATTTCTAAAAGAGAATAAATTTTTCCACCAAAAACTGCATTTTTGATGTCTTTTCACACTGCAGTCTTTCAAACATAATCGTATACCAGCGGTAAGAATTGAACCCACGCCTCTGAAGAGACTGGTGGCTAACACCAGTGCCTTGGACCACTCGGCCAGGCTGCCTCTCATAAATAAATATATATGTGAATTTGGGTTGCAGCAGTAGCTAGCAACCTAGTAATAGACGATCAGTCCAATGCTAAGAAATATAAAAACCCAAAACTCCTAAAAATAGAGTCAGATCAAAACAAAAGTACATCATTAGAAATACCTTGTCTGAAACCCTACTAGATAAATAATGAACGTCATCATAGTTTTATATTAGAGCTATGACGTGAATAGAGTGACGTCATAATTAGTATATAAGGAATCCGGGTTGCAGCGGTAGCTAGCAACCTAGTAAGAGACGATCACGTCCAATGTTAAGAAATATAAAAACCCATAGTTCCTAACAGAGGAGTCAGATCAAAACAAAAAGTATACCATTAGAACCGCCTTGTCCGAATCCCCTGTATAGGAAACTTTCTGTCCCTTGGCTTGAACAGCAAGGGAAATATATTGGCTTGAAAATCAAGAAAAGTGGCAACTACTACAGCATTCTGCCTAAACGGGATATTTTTTTCTTTTTTTCTTTTTTCTTTTGTATCCAGAGATAGCTTGGCACTGGAACATCGTAGAGAGTTGTTCAATGGCTCATTTTAAAGGAAATTAATTGGGTTAAAAATCTATAGTAACTAAAATAAATTATTAATAAAAGAGAATAAATTTTTCCACCAAAAACTGCATTTTTGATGTCTTTTCACACTGCACTCTTTCAACCATAATCCTATACCAGAGGTAAGATTTGAACCCACGCCTCCGAAGAGACTGGTGGCTAACATTACATAAAGGACCGATATAGTTCATCATACATGGTATTTGTCAATTAGTTTTTTTTTATAAAATTATCCATTATTATGTAAAATGCAGTAATTTTTGGGGGGTTTTAACAATTTACAATAAAGAACGAACTCTTGCCTATACAAACTTGTATAGTGGGACATAAGGATTGATCATAAATGGTGTTAGTCCGGGTTGCAGCGGTAGCTAGCAACCTAGTAAGAGACGATCACGTCCAATGTTAAGAAATATAATTATAATAAAGATCGAACTCTTCCCTATACTAACTTGCATACGCAACTTCACTATAGTTAAGATTACAGTATTTATATTATGCATCATTATAAATTATAAAAGGTTCAAATGTTCGAAGATTATAGAGTTAAAAATTTTCCCACCCCGGGAATCGAACCCAAGCCTGTCAAGTGAAAGTTAACTATCCTAGCCACTAGACCATATTGAACGACAAAGAAGTATGATTTAAGAGCCATATGCGTATTATTATTTCACCATACCAATTATAATAAGGCCAAAACAAAATCGTCGACTTGCAACCTTACTTTTGACACATTAGTTAAATCTTCATCAGGCTTAAAAAATGTTTTGCTAGTTTTACATGAAAGAACGAACCTTAGTTATCCGGGTTGCAGCGGTAGCTGGCAACCTAGTAAGAGACGATCACGTCCAATGTTAAGAAATATAAAAACCCCTAACTCCTAAAAACAGAGTCAGATCAAAACAAAAAGTACACCATTAGAACCGCCTTGTCCGAAACCCCTATAAAGGAAACTTACCGCCCTGCGGCTTGAATAACAAAGAAAATATATTGGCTCGATAATCAAGAAAATTGACTTTAACCACGTTATTCTCCACAAACGGGATATTTTTTTCTTTCTTTTCCACAGATAGCTTGGCACTGGAACATCGTAGAGAGTTGTTCAATGGCTCATTTTAAAGGAAATCTCTAGATCTAGCGCTATTTGTACTTATTTTTTTTTTTATTAATTTTTTTTACGAAAAACTTAATTTTTTATATACAATATTAAACAATGACGTCATAGTCTTTGGATGTATTAGTACATAAAGTCTGGATCATCGAATTAAAGCTGAAACTAAGTAAAGAACAATTATGCCTCCATATATTCACAGTGATCTATAAAATTTCCCATTACATCTATAAACTGTTCCACAGTTGCCGGTTCATACCTTGGAAGCTTTTCACTAAACATGCAACATTTCTTTTGGATATTACTATGAAGTTTTGCGAAAGCATCTCTAGCTGACTTTTCAACAAAATCCATTCTTTCAGAGATAATTTTAATCTTTAATTTTGAATATTTTTCGTAATCCCGGTAAAAAATTCGTAAAATTTTTCTAAATTTACTACGATCAGTCAGCATTGTTGCCATGTTTTTGGACTTCTGAATATAATTTTTAATTTTGCCCTTATGCGTTCTTTGCAGCTTGTGTAAACTGCAAAATATCCATGGTATCCGAGCAATAGTTTGAATATTTCAATTCAAGCTAGAAAAATACCTGAAAATGTTAAAATTAGTTTTATTTTTAGTTAGGTTCTAACTACCCGATGTGGAATTTACTATGTATTTTCAGACCAAAAAATTCAATTTTTTAATATATTTCATTTTTAGTTTAGAATCGCTAAAGTTATTATGTAAACTGCAAAAATATTTATGGTATCTGAGCAATAATTTTAATCTTTTAATTCAAACTAGCAAAATACCTGAAAATTAGAAAATTAGTTTAATTTTTTGATGGGTTTTTTGTTATCCGGGTTGCAGCGGTAGCTAGCAACCTAGTAAGAGACGATCAGCACGTCCAATGTCAAGAAATATAAAACCCCCCAACTCCTAAAAAAAGAGTCAGATCAAAACAAAAAGTACACCATTAGAACCGCCTTGTCCGAATCCTCTATAAAGGAAACTTACCGCCCTTTGGCTTGAATAACAAAGAAAATATATTGGCTTGAAAATCAAGAAAATAGACTTTTACCACGTTATTTTCCACAAACGGGATATTTTTTTCTTTCTTTTCCACAGATAGCTTGGCACTGGAACATCGTAGAGAGTTGTTCAATGGCTCATTTTAAAGGAAATCTCTAGATCTAGCGCTATTTGTACTTAATTTTTTTTTTAATTAATTTTTTTTACGAAAAACTTAATTTTTTATTTACAATATTAAACAATGACGTCATAGTCTTTGGATGTAGTTAGTACATAAAGTCTGGATCATCGAATTAAAGCTGAAACTAAGTAAAGAACAATTATGCCTCCATATATTCACAGTGATCTATAAAATTTCCCATTACATCTATAAACTGTTCCACAGTTGCCGGTTCATACCTTGGAAGCTTTTCACTAAACATGCAACATTTCTTTTGGATATTACTATGAAGTTTTGCGAAAGCATCTCTAGCTGACTTTTCAACAAAATCCATTCTTTCAGAGATAATTTTAATTTACAGTAAAGAACGATCTTTCATCCATAGTAACTGATAAATGGTGGTTCCAGGGGTAGTTTTTTGAGGTTTGTCTCTTACTATTTCAAAGAAGAAAAGGCCGTAGGCTTTTTCCTGTTTGTCCGGGTTGCAGCGGTAGCTAGCAACCTAGTAAGAGACGATCACGTCCAATGTTAAGAAATATAAAAACCCATAGTTCCTAACAAAGGAGTCAGATCAAAACAAAAAGTACACCATTAGAACCGCCTTGTCCGAAACCCCTGTATCGGAAACTTTCTGTCCCTTGGCTTGGACAGCAAGGGAAATATATTGGCTTCAAAATCAAGAAAATTGACTTTAACCACGTTATTCTCCCCAAACGGGATATTTTTTTCTCTTTTCTTTTTTTTTCTTTTCCACAGATAGCTTGGCACTGGAACATCGTAGAGGGTTGTTCAATAGCTCATTTTAAAGGAAATTAATTGGGTTAAAAATCTATAGTAACTAAAATAAATTATTTCTAAAAGAGAATAAATTTTTCCACCAAAAACTGCATTTTTGATGTCTTTTCACACTGCAGTCTTTCAAACATAATCGTATACTGGCGGTAAGATTTGAACCCACGCCTCCGAAGAGACTGGTGGCTAACACCAGTGTCTTGGACCACTCGGCCAGGCTGCCTCTCATAAATAAATATATATGTGAATTTGGGTTGCAGCAGTAGCTAGCAACCTAGTAAGAGACGATCAGTCCCATGCTAAGAAATATAACAAAACTCCTAAAAATAGAGTAAGATCAAAACAAAAGTACATCATTATAACTACCTTGTCTGAAACCCTACTAGATAAATAATGAATGTCGTAGCTTTATATTAGAGCTATGACGTGAATAGAAAAACACGAAATTATATTGTTGTTTCTGATGACGTCATGAAATAATATCATTGCGCCTTGACGTCAATAAAATCATTACGCCGTGACGTCATAATTACTACTTAAGAACGACACAGATGTAAATTCTCTCATTCTTGATTAGAATAATGGTTAGATTGAAGCAAGCTATACGCAATTTGAAAAAACAGTACTACACAAACAACAGAGATAGTATCTTGAAAAGAGAAAACCAAAGGTATTCAACCGACCAGGCGCATCGAGAAGTAAAAATTGAGAGAGCAAAACAAAGGTATTCAACCGACCAGGCGTATCGAGAAGTAATAATTGAGAGAGCAAAACAAAGGTATTCAACCGACCAGGCGTATCGAGAAGTAACAATTGAGAGAGCAAAACAAAACAGCAAGATGTATTATCACAATGATGAAGATTATAGACATGCAAAAATTGAGACAGCGAAACAAAAGTTCAAGGAGAGTTATCACAATGATGAAGATTACCGCATCAAATATAAGAAAAACCAAAAGCAAAGGTATTCAACCGTCCAGGTGTATCGAGAAGTAAAAATTGAGACAGCAAAACAAAAGATCAAGGAGCGTTACTGGGGTGACAAAATCTATAATGAAAAAATTAAATTCTCTGCGAGGTTGTACCGAAGAACGCATAAGGACAAAGGGAAATTAAGAAAAGAACTTGTTCTGAAATGCCTTTGAAATGTATTGCTTGATGTTGGGGTGTGCAAAAAGTCGTAAAGTAAAGTTATGGGAAAAAGAATGGGTACTTCAACTTTTAAAATCGGTTTAGGAGGGAAATTAAGAAAAGATCTTGTTCTGAAATGCCTTTTCAAAAGTATTGCTTGGTGTTGGGGCATTCAAAAAGCTGTAAAGTAAAGTTGAGGATGAAAAGGATGGGAACTTCAACTTGTAAAATGGGTTTAGGAATGACATTAAGAAAGGAACTTGTTCTGAAAAGATATAATAAAGCCTTTTGAAATGTGGGGGCCCTTCTGTGTCTCAAGTGCACAAAAAAAAGTATTAAAAAACGGGGAGGAGGCTTTTTGGGGGGCCAGGGGGGCCTTTGGGGGTCCGGGAGGCCCTTGGCTGGCCGGGTGGTCCTTTGGGAGTTACAATAAAGAACGACACTTAGCCCATGTTAACCTAGTAAGAGACGATCACGTCCAATGTTAAGAAATATAAAAACCCATAGTTCCTAACAAAGGAGTCAAATCAAAACAAAAATTACACCATTAGAACCGCCTTGTCCGAAACCCCTGTATAGGAAACTTTCTGTCCCTTGGCTTGAACAGCAAGGGAAATATATTGGCTTGAAAATCAAGAAAATTGACTTTAACCACGTTATTCTCCCCAAACGGGATATTTTTTTCTTTTTTTTTCTTTTCCACAGATAGCTTGGCACTGGAACATCGTAGAGGGTTGTTCAATAGCTCATTTTAAAGGAAATTAATTGGGTTATAAATCTATAGTAACTAAAATAAATTATTTCTAAAAGAGAATAAATTTTTCCACCAAAAACTGCATTTTTGATGTCTTTTCACACTACAGTCTTTCAAAAATAATCGTATACCAGTTATCCGGGTTGCAGCGGTAGCTAGCAACCTAGTAAGAGACGATCACGTCCAATGTTAAGAAATATAAAAACCCATAGTTCCTAAAAAAGGAGGCTGATCAAATTCAAAAGTACACCATTAGAACCGCCTTGTCTGAAACCCTTGTATAGGAAACTTTCTGTCCCTTGGCTTGAACAGCAAGGGAAATATATTGGCTTGAAAATCAAGAAAATTGACTTTAACCACGTTATTCTCCCCAAACGGGATATTTTTTTCTTTTTTTTCTTTTCCACAGATAGCTTGGCACTGGAACATCGTAGAGGGTTGTTCAATAGCTCATTTTAAAGGAAATTAATTGGGTTATAAATCTATAGTAACTAAAATAAATTATTTCTAAAAGAGAATAAATTTTTCCACCAAAAACTGCATTTTTGATGTCTTTTCACACTGCAGTCTTTCAAACATAATCGTATACCAGTTATCCGGGTTGCAGCGGTAGCTAGCAACCTAGTAAGAGACGATCACGTCCAATGTTAAGAAATATAAAAACCCATAGTTCCTAACAGAGGAGTCAGATCAAAACAAAAAGTACACCATTAGAACCGCCTTGTCCGAAACCCCTGTATAAGAAACTTTCTGTCCCTTGGCTTGAACAGCAAGGGAAATATATTGGCTTGAAAATCAAGAAAAGTGGCAGCTACTACAACATTCTGCCTAAACGGGATATTTTTTTCTTTTAAATTAAATCCGGGTTGCAGAGGTAGCTAGCAACCTAGTAAGAGATTTAAATTAAAGAACGAACTTTAGTCCATAGTTTATATTAAAGGACGATCATTAGAAAAGCACACCATTGCATATATTGGACTGATTTAGTTTTTCAGTTTAGAATCGCTAAAGTTATTATGTAAACTGCAAAAATATTTATGATATCTGAGCAATAATTTTAATCTTTTCATTCAAACTAACAAAATACCTGAAAATTTAAAAATTAGTTTTAATTTTTGTTAGGTTATGGATACTCGATACGAGTCGTAAGAAGTGTTAATTAGATGAAAATTTTATTTCTTGTTTTGTAATCAGATGCCTTCTAAGCGATTTATTGTACGTAATTTAAAAAAACAGTATTATACAAAAAAAGAGACAACATCTTGAAAAGAAAAAAAGCAAAGGTATTCAACCAACCAGGCGTATCGAGAAGTAATCAAACAAAACAGCAAGATGTGTTATCACAATGATCCGGGTTGCAGCGGTAGCTAAAAACCTTGTAAGAGACGATCGAGTCCAATGTTAAGAAATATAAAAACCCATAGTTCCTAAAAAGGAGTCAGATCAAAACAAAAAGTACACCATTAGAACTGCCTTGTCCGAAACCTCTGTATAGTTAACTTTCTGTCCCTTGGCTTGAACAACAAGGGAAATATATTGGCTTGATCCGGGTTGCAGCGGTAGCTAGCATAACATTCAAGAACGTATCCAAAGGGTTTAGTGGGTTTGAACCCCCCTCCCCCAAAATGTTTTTCAGATTCATGACAACAAATATAAAATGAATAAAACAAAATTGAATATAAAAAAATATACGAAAATGATACAATAAAGAACAAACCCTAGCCCATAGAAACAGAATTAAGAATATCCAGGTTGCATCCGGGTTGCAGCGGTAGCTAGCAACCTAGTAAGAGACGATCACGTCCAATGTTAAGAAATATAAAAACCCCTAACTCCTAAAAGAGAGTCAGATCAAAACAAAAGTACACCATTAGAACCAGCTTGTCCAAAACCCCTATAAAGGAAACTTACCGCCCTTTAGCTTGAATAACAAACACAGTAAAGAACGGCCTCTTGCCCATACTAAATTTTTATAGGCCACTTGCGTATAGTATAGTCTAGTACAGTTATATTTAAGGTCAATATATTAAAATTTTCCATTAAAAGACGATCATTGGAATAAAAACCAATTACATACATTGGATTTAGTTCGCTACTTGATAGTTTTAGGCTAGTCTCTTACTATTTCAAATACAATAAAGAACGACACCTTGCCCATGTTAACTAAAACATAAATAGGGATTATGTAATTTCCAATAGTATCATGGCTGTAGAGATGGCTGAAACCTAGTTACAATAAAAAACGATCATTGGAATAACAGAAATTGAATACCTTTGGAATTAGCTAGCTACTTGATTATTTGAGACTCGTCTTTTACTATTTAAAAGAAGAAAAAGCCGTAGGCTTTTTCCTGTGTGTAATCAGTTTATTATCATAGGCAGCGCGCTAGCACTGCCTGAGTAAAGATCGATGTGGGCACAATGTGCTTTTTTTCCGGGTTGCAGCGATAGCTAGCAACCTAGTAAGAGACGATCACGTCCAATGTTAAGAAATATAAAAACCCATAGTTCCTAACAAAGGAGTCAGATCAAAACAAAAAGTACACCATTAGAACCGCCTTGTCCGAAACCCCTGTATAGGAAACTTTCTGTCCCTTGGCTTGAACAGCAAGGGAAATATATTGGCTTGAAGATCAAGAAAATTGACTTTAACCACGTTATTCTCCCCAAACGGGATATTTTTTTCTCTTTTCTTTTTTTTTCTTTTCCACAGATAGCTTGGTACTGGAACATCGTTACATAAAGGCTCGATCATCGAATTTAAGCTGAAACTAAGTAAAGGACAATTATGCCTTCAAATATTCACAGTGATGTATAAGATTTCCCATTACATATGTAAACTGTTCCACAGTTGCCGGTCCATACCTTGGAAGCTTTTCACTAAACATGCAACATTCTTTTGGATATTACTATGAAGTTTTGCGAAAGCATCTCTAGCTGACTTTTCAACAAAATCTATTCTTTCAGAGATAATTTCAATCTTTAATTTTGAATATTTTTCGTAATCCCGGTGAATCCAGGTTGCAGCGGTAGCTAGCAAATTAGTAAGAGACGATCACGTCCATTGTTAAGAAATATAAAACCCATAGCTCCTAAAAAACTAGTCAGATCAAAACAAAAAGTACACCATTAGAACCGCCTTGTCCGAAACCCCTGTATAGGAAACTTTCTGTCCCTTGGCTTGAACAGCAAGGGAAATATATTGGCTTGAAAATCAAGAAAATTGACTTTAACCACGTTATTCTCCCCAAACGGGATATTTTTTTCTTTTTTTCTTTTCCACAGATAGCTTGGCACTGGAACATCGTAGAGGGTTGTTCAATAGCTCATTTTAAAGGAAATTAATTGGGTTATAAATCTATAGTAACTAAAATAAATTATTTCTAAAAGAGAATAAATTTTTTTCACCAAAAACTGCATTTTTGATGTCTTTTCACACTGCAGTCTTTCAAACATAATCGTATACCAGTTATCCGGGTTGCAGCGGTAGCTAGCAACCTAGTAAGAGACGATCACGTCCAATGTTAAGAAATATAAAAACCCATAGTTCCGAAAAAAAGAGGCTGATCAAATTCAAAAATACACCATTAGAACCGCCTTGTCTGAAACCCCTGTATAGTAAACTTTCTGTCCCTTGGCTTGAACAGCAAGGAAAATATATTGGCTTGAAAATCAAGAAAAGTGGCAGCTACGACAACATTCTGCCTACACGAGATATTTTTTTCTTTTTTCCGGGTTGCAGCGGTAGCTAGCAACCTAGTAAGAGAAGATCAGGTCCAATGTTAAGAAATATAAAAACCCATAGTTCCTAACAGAGGAGTCAGATCAAAACAAAAAGTACACCATTAGAACCGCCTTGTCCGAAACCCCTGTATAAGAAACTTTCTGTCCCTTGGCTTGAACAGCAAGGGAAATATATTGGCATGAAAATCAAGAAAATTGACTTTAACCACGTTATTCTCCCCAAACGGGATATTTTTTTCTTTTTTCTTTTTTCTTTTTCTTTTCCACATATAGCTTGGCACTGGAACATCGTAGAGGGTTGTTCAATAGCTCATTTTAAAGGAAATTAATTCGGTTAAAAATCTATAGTAACTAAAATAAATGATTTCTAAAAGAGAATAAGTTTTTCCACCAAAAACTGCATTTTTGATGTCTTTTCACACTGCAGTCTTTCAAACATAATCGTATACCAGCGGTAAGATTTGAACCCACTCCTCCGAAGAGACTGGTGGCTAACACCAGTGTCTTGGACCACTCGGCCAGGCTGCCTCTCATAAATAAATATATATGTGAATTTGGGCTGCAGCAGTAGCTAGCAACCTAGTAAGAGACGATCAGTCCCATGCTAAGAAATATAACAAAACTCCTAAAAATAGAGTAATATCAAAACAAAAGTACATCATTAGAACTACCTTGTCTGAAACAATACTAGATAAATAATGAATGTCGTAGCTTTATATTATAGATATGAAGTGAATAGAAAAACACGAAATTATATTGTTGTTTCTGATGACGTCATGAAATAATATCATTGCGCCTTGACGTCAATAAAATCATTACGCCTTGACGTCATAATTACTACTTAAGAATGGCACAGATGTAAATTCTCTCATTCTTGATTAGAATAATGGTTAGATCGAAGCAAGCTATACGCAATTTGAAAAAACAGTACTACACAAACAACAGAGATAGTACTTGAAAAGAGAAAAGCAAAGGTATTCAACCAACCAGGCTCATCGAGAAGTAAAAATTGAGAGAGCAAAACAAAGGTATTCAACCGACCAGGCGTATCGAGAAGTAATAATTGAGAAAGCAAAACAAAGGTATTCAACCGACCAGGCGCATCGAGAAGTAAAAATTGAGAGAGCAAAACAAAGGTATTCAACCGACCAGGCGTATCGAGAAGTAATAATTGAGAGAGCAAAACAAAACAGCAAGATGTGTTATCACAATGATGAAGATTATAGACAAGCAAAAATTGAGACAGCCAAACAAAAGATCAAGGAGAGTTATCACAATGATGAAGATTACCGCATCAAATATAAGAAAAACCAAAAGCAAAGGTATTCAACCGTCCAGGTGTATCTAGAAGTAAAAATTGAGACAGCAAAACAAAAGATCAAGGAGCGTTACTGGGGTGACAAAATCTATAATGAAAACATTAAATTCTCTGCGAGGTTGTACCGAAGAACGCATAAGGACAAAGGGAAAAATTACATTCAGAAATACAAGAAGATGGCAAAAATGCAGGCTGATCTTCGTAAATTGAGAAACATTTTACGCATGTTTTACCAGGATCACGAAAAGTATTCAAAATTACAGATTAAAATTCTCTTTGAAAGAGCGGATGCTGTTGAAAAGTCGGCTAGAAATTCCTTGGCAAAGCTTCATAGTAATATCCAAAAGAAATGTTGTCAGTTTAATGAAAAGCTTCCAAGGTATGGATTGGCAACTGCGGAACAGTTTACAGATGCAATGGAAAATGTTCGACAACATTATAATAAAGAACGAACATTTTACCGATTATCTACTAATAACCATCCGGGTTGCAGCGGTAGCTAGCAACCTAGTAAGAGACGATCACGTCCAATGTTAAGAAATATAAAAACCCATAGTTCCTAACAGAGGAGTCAGATCAAATTAAAAAGTACACCATTAGAACCGCCTTGTCCGAAACCCCTGTATAAGAAACTTTCTGTCCCTTGGCTTGAACAGCAAGGGAAATATATTGGCATGAAAATCAAGAAAATTGACTTTAACCACGTTATTCTCCCCAAACGGGATATTTTTTTTCTTTTTTCTTTTTCTTTTCCAAAGATAGCTTGGCACTGGAACATCGTAGAGGGTTGTTCAATAGCTCATTTTAAAGGAAATTAATTGGGTTAAAAATCTATAGTAACTAAAATAAATTATTTCTAAAAGAGAATAAGTTTTTCCACCAAAAACTGCATTTTTGATGTCTTTTCACACTGCAGTCTTTCAAACATAATCGTATACCAGCGGTAAGATCTGAACCCACTTCTCCGAAGAGACTGGTGGCTATCACCAGTGTCTTGGACCGCTCGGCCAGGCTGCCTCTCATAAATAAGTATATATGTGAATTTGGGTTGCAGCAGTAGCTAGCAACCTAGTAAGAGACGATCAGTCCCATGCTAAGAAATATAACAAAACTCCTAAAAATAGAGTAAGATCAAAACAAAAGTACATCATTAGAACTACCTTGTCTGAAACCCTACTAGATAAATAATGAATGTCGTAGCTTTATATTAGAGCTATGAAGTGAATAGAAAAACACGAAATTATATTGTTGTTTCTGATGACGTCATGAAATAATATCATTGCGCCTTGACGTCAATAAAATCATTACGCCTTGACGTCATAATTACTACTTAAGAACGGCACAGATGTAAATTCTCTCATTCTTGATTAGAATAATGGTTAGATCGAAGCAAGCTATACGCAATTTGAAAAAACAGTACTACACAAACAACAGAGAAAGTATCTTGAAAAGAGAAAAGCAAAGGTATTCAACCGACCAGGCGCATCGAGAAGTAAAAATTGAGAGAGCAAAACAAAGGTATTCAACCGACCAGGCGTATCTAGAAGTAATAATTGAGAGAGAAAATCAAAGGTATTCAACCGACCAGGCGCATCGAGAAGTAAAAATTGAGAGAGCAAAACAAAGGTATTCAACCGACCAGGCGTATCGAGAAGTAATAATTGAGAGAGCAAAACAAAACAGCAAGATGTGTTATCACAATGATGAAGATTATAGACATGCAAAAATTGAGACAGCCAAACAAAAGATCAAGGAGAGTTATCACAATGATGAAGATTACCGCATCAAATATAAGAAAAACCAAAAGCAAAGGTATTCAACCGTCCAGGTGTATCGAGAAGTAAAAATTGAGACAGCAAAACAAAAGATCAAGGAGCGTTACTGGGGTGACAAAATCTATAATGAAAAAATTAAATTCTCTGCGAGGTTGTACCGAAGAACGCATAAGGACAAAGGGAAAAATTACATTCAGAAATACAAGAAGATGGCAAAAATGCAGGCTGATCTTCGTAAATTGAGAAACATTTTACGCATGTTTTACCAGGATCACGAAAAGTATTCAAAATTACAGATTAAAATTCTCTTTGAAAGAGCGGATGCTGTTGAAAAGTCGGCTAGAAATGCTTTGGCAAAGCTTCATAATAATATACAAAAGAAATGTTGTCAGTTTAATGAAAAGCTTCCAAGGTATGGATGGGCAACTGCGGAACAGTTTATAGATGCAATGGAAAATGTTCGACAACACAGTGAATATACGGAGGCGTACTTCTTTGAAAATTCGTATATTAATTTTGGAAGGAGCAATTGCAGTTTATGTAGCAGCAATAAAAAAATACATACAAGCATACCTATCAACAGCGAAGGAAAAGCAATGTTTTTCAATTATGGCGAAAACGAGCCTGTTAGGGTTATTAGTATATGTGTTTGTAAGACTAATGATTTAGAACAAATTCCTGGAACACCGACTCAAGAAAAAAGCATTTCTAACTGTGTTTTAAACAGTTCTTTTAGTTCTACTGAATATTTGGCAAAAAATTCTCTGTGTAGTAGAACAAACTGTCCTGAAAAGTACGAGACAACTTTTGAAAAATGCTCTAAAACTAGATCTGACAAGGAAATTATGATGGCTGAAGTCACCTATAACAATCTGAGTAATCATTCAAAACCAAAAATTGGGCAGCAGGTTACTTGGCAATGTCACCCTGATATCTGCAAGCTCTATCCGACGGATATCGAATTATGTCAAATTCTTTTTGATATCCTTGAAAATAATATAGCATTAAAATTTTCAACTGACAAAGTGGTTAATTTCTACCTTGGCGGCTTGGATTATTGTGAAATCAATTACAGGGACACAAGAAAGCATGGGCATTCGTTATACTGTAGCCCAAATGAGGGATGTCAGAGCTATTTGCGTTCTCTAAGGGCACTAGCTCCACATTTTCCTGTCTTGAACTGTTTCATTAATAGCGTATATAAGGCAGTATCAAAATGTAAGATTATACAACATATTAATCTACTAAAAGTCGAGGGCTCGTACAAGGAACTAAGTCATTACATAGAAGAAGTGTCAAGTAGACTCTGTCGTAATAATAGTCAAGACTTCATTTACGGTGATAGCAATATTAGAGTTTCTGTGGATGAAAATACAATAATAAAATTATTTGGTGAGAGCCTTGATAAGGTAGCTAACATTAGGGATGTATACCCCACAATGCATTGTGACAGTTGTGAGCAGATAAAGACAAAATACCAATTGAAGAGTCTAAGATCCCTTTCAAATAGGAAAGGTTTTGATGTAATGATGGCCACGATTTTAGAACACCTACAACAGGACATACCCAAAGATGACAGAGAACAACTAATTCAATGTACAGGTTGGAAAGAGGATGTCATATATTCATTCTTTGTCTGTGACTACTGTGCTGGTAAAATGTTGAAAAGTCAGGAGAATGTCCGATCAGTATTAAATAACCTTCATATAGACTGTACACCGGAATGTATAAAGTGTTTAAATAATTTTTTACAATAAGGAACGAACTGTAACCCATAGTAACTTAAGTATGAAATCAAACGGTTCGTGGTCATAATAAAGAGCTGTGTAATGGCTCATTTTAAAGGAAACTGCTGTATATTGAAACCTTTTGTAATTAACAAAATTAATTATTATTATAAAACAAATTCTGACGATATGGTAAAGAACTAACTCTAGGCGATAGTAACTACTTTAATTTTCAAAAGGAAGAATTACGGCAAAAGGAAGAACCCTAAATGCTAGTATAAGTAAGCTACATTCCATAAGAACCATCTACCGGGATTTGAACTTGGATTGCAGGATTCAAAGGCATAACTGCTAACCACTACACTAAAAAACGTTTATCTAAGAACGAATTTTAACAGTATATGATAACTTAAAGACTGAACTCTAACCATCAGTATTGTCAAGCAGTTCGTGTTAACGACCTTTATAGCAATTTTAAACAGTTCTTGGGATTACAGTAAAGAACCAACTTCCAGCCCATAGTAACTAAAATAACACTATAATTAATATTAAAGATTGATCAATTATGTCATAATCGTAGGATGTAGCCATGTCACCTCTTACTATTCCAATTAAGAAAAAGCCATAGGCTTTTACCTGTTTGTAATACAGTAAGGTGCAATAAAGAACGAACAGCAGAATTAGATGCTTTACTAACTGAGCCACCGATGCTTGTATATTATTTGGGTTGCATTTACATTAAAAAACGAACTGTACCCCATAGTAATTACATTAAGGAACAAGCTGTAACCCATAGTAACTGAAATATTAAACCAAACAGTTTGTGGTCATAATAAAGAGCTGCGTAAAGGCTCATTTTAAACGAAATTACTGTATATAGAAACCTTTTGCAAATAACAAAACTAATTATCAATATAAAATAAATTTTTACGATATATGGTAAAGAACTAATTCTAGGCCATAGTAACTAATATGATTTTGAAACGAAGGAATTATGGCAGAAACCTAAATGGTTGTATAAGTAAATTACAAGATATAAAAAAGTTCCACCAAGATTCGAACTCAAATTGCATTAAATTAAAGAACGAACTTTAGTCCATAGTTTATATTAAAGGACGATCATTAGAAAAGCACACCATTGCATATATTGGACTGATTTAGTTTTTCAGTTTAGAATCGCTAAAGTTATTATGTAAACTGCAAAAATATTTATGATATCTGAGCAATAATTTTAATCTTTTCATTCAAACTAACAAAATACCTGAAAATTTAAAAATTAGTTTTAATTTTTGTTAGGTTATGGATACTCGATACGAGTCGTAAGAAGTGTTAATTAGATGAAAATTTTATTTCTTGTTTTGTAATCAGATGCCTTCTAAGCGATTTATTGTACGTAATTTAAAAAAACAGTACTATACAAAAAAAGAGACAACATCTTGAAAAGAAAAAAAGCAAAGGTATTCAACCGACCAGGCGTATCGAGAAGTAATAAAACAAAACAGCAAGATGTGTTATCACAATGATCCGGGTTGCAGCGGTAGCTAAAAACCTTGTAAGAGACGATCGAGTCCAATGTTAAGAAATATAAAAACCCATAGTTCCTAAAAAGGAGTCAGATCAAAACAAAAAGTACACCATTAGAACTGCCTTGTCCGAAACCTCTGTATAGTTAACTTTCTGTCCCTTGGCTTGAACAACAAGGGAAATATATTGGCTTGATCCGGGTTGCAGCGGTAGCTAGCATAACATTCAAGAACGTATCCAAAGGGTTTAGTGGGTTTGAACCCCCCTCCCCAAAAATGTTTTTCAGATTCATAATAACGAATATAAAATGAATAAAATTATATTTGAATATAAAAAAATATACGAAAATGATACAATAAAGAACAAACCCTAGCCCATAGAAACAGAATTAAGAATATCCAGGTTGCATCCGGGTTGCAGCGGTAGCTAGCAACCTAGTAAGAGACGATCACGTCCAATGTTAAGAAATATAAAAACCCCTAACTCCTAAAAGAGAGTCAGATCAAAACAAAAGTACACCATTAGAACCAGCTTGTCCAAAACCCCTATAAAGGAAACTTACCGCCCTTTGGCTTGAATAACAAACACAGTAAAGAACGGCCTCTTGCCCATACTAAATTTTTATAGGCCACTTGCGTATAGTATAGTCTAGTACAGTTATATTTAAGGTCAATATATTAAAATTTTCCATTAAAAGACGATCATTGGAATAAAAACCAATTACACACATTGGATTTAGTTCGCTACTTGATAATTTGAGGCTAGTCTCTTACTATTTCAAATACAATAAAGAACGACACCTTGCCCATGTTAACTAAAACATAAATAGGGATTATGTAATTTCCAATAGTATCATGGCTGTAGAGATGGCTGAAACCTAGTTACAATATAAAAAGATCATTGGAATAACAAAAATTGAATACCTTTGGAATTAGCTAGCTACTTGATTATTTGAGACTCGTCTTTTACTATTTAAAAGAAGAAAAAGCCGTAGGCTTTTTCCTGTGTGTAATCAGTTTATTATCATAGGCAGCGCGCTAGCACTGCCTGAGTAAAGATCGATGTGGGCACAATGTGTTTTTTTTCCGGGTTGCAGCGATAGCTAGCAACCTAGTAAGAGACGATCACGTCCAATGTTAAGAAATATAAAAACCCATAGTTCCTAACAAAGGAGTCAGATCAAAACAAAAAGTACACCATTAGAACCGCCTTGTCCGAAACCCCTGTATAGGAAACTTTCTGTCCCTTGGCTTGAACAGCAAGGGAAATATATTGGCTTGAAAATCAAGAAAATTGACTTTAACCACGTTATTCTCCCCAAACGGGATATTTTTTTCTCTTTTCTTTTTTTTTCTTTTCCACAGATAGCTTGGCACTGGAACATCGTTACATAAAGGCTCGATCATCGAATTTAAGCTGAAACTAAGTAAAGGACAATTATGCCTTCATATATTCACAGTGATGTATAAGATTTCCCATTACATATGTAAACTGTTCCACAGTTGCCGGTCCATACCTTGGAAGCTTTTCACTAAACATGCAACATTCTTTTGGATATTACTATGAAGTTTTGCGAAAGCATCTCTAGCTGACTTTTCAACAAAATCTATTCTTTCAGAGATAATTTCAATCTTTAATTTTGAATATTTTTCGTAATCCCGGTGAATCCAGGTTGCAGCGGTAGCTAGCAAATTAGTAAGAGACGATCACGTCCATTGTTAAGAAATATAAAAACCCATAGCTCCTAACAAAGGAGTCAGATCAAAACAAAAAGTACACCATTAGAACCGCCTTGTCCGAAACCCCTGTATAGTAAACTTTCTGTCCCTTGGCTTGAACAGCAAGGGAAATATATTGGCTTGAAAATCAAGAAAAGTGGCAGCTACTACAACATTCTGCCTAAACGGGATATTTTTTTTCTTTGTTTCCAGAGATAGCTTGGCACTGGAACATCGTAGATAGTTGTTCAATGGCTCATTTTAAAGGAAATTAATTGGGTTACAAATTTATAGTAACTAAAATAAATTATTTCTAAAAGAGAATAACTTTTTCCACCAAAACCGCATTTTTGATGTCTTTTCACACTGCAGTCTTTCAAACATAATCGTATACCAGCGGTAAGATTTGAACCCACGCCTCCAAAGAGACTGGTGGCTAACACCAGTGCCTTGGACCACTCGGCCAGGCTGCCTCTCATAAATAAATATATATGTGAATTACTACTTAAGAACGAAAAAGATGTAAATTCTCTCAGTCTTGATTAGAATAATGGTTAGATCGAAGCAAGATATACGCAATTTGAAAAAACAGTACTACACAAACAACAGAGATAGTATCTTGAAAAGAGAAAAGCAAAGGTATTCAACCGACCAGGCGCATCGAGAAGTAAAAATTGAGAGAGCAAAACAAAGGTATTCAACCGACCAGGCGTATCGAGAAGTAATAATTGAGAGAGCAAAACAAAGGTATTCAACCGACCAGGCGTATCGAGAAGTAATAATTGAGAGAGCAAAACAAAACAGCAAGATGTGTTATCACAATTTTAGTATATAAGAAGCGTCAGAACTGTAAATTCTCATTCATAATTACATAATGGTTTCAATCAAGCAAGCTGCATGCAAGTTGAAAAAACAGTACTACACAAACAACAGAGATAGTAACTTGAAAAGAAAAAAGCAAAGGTATTCAACCGACCAGGCGTATCGAGAAGTAATAATTGAGAGAGCAAAACAAAACAGCAAGATGTGTTATCATAATGATGAAGATTATAGACATGCAAAAATTGAGACAGCCAAACAAAAGATCAAGGAACGGTATGGTAATGATGAAGATTACAGAGAAGCAACAATTGAGCAGGCTAGACAAAAGAGCAAGGAACGGTATGATAATGATGAATATTACAGAGAAGCAACAATTGAGCAGGCTAGACAATCCGGGTTGCAGCGGTAGCTAGCAACCTAGTAAGAGACGATCACGTCCAATGTTAAGAAATATAAAAACCCATAGTTCCTAACAGAGGAGTCAGATCAAAACAAAAAGTACACCATTAGAACCGCCTTGTCCGAAACCCCTGTATAGGAAACTTTCTGTCCCTTGGCTTGAACAGCAAGGGAGATATATTGGCTTGAAAATCAAGAAAATTGACTTTAACCACGTTATTCTCCCCAAACGGGATATTTTTTTCTTTTTTTTTCCTTTCCACAGATAGCTTGGCACTGGAACATCGTAGAGGGTTGTTCAATAGCTCATTTTAAAGGAAATTAATTGGGTTAAAAATATATAGTAACTAAAATAAATTATTTCTAATATAATAAAGAACGACCTTTTGCCTATAATAAGTTATATTAAAGTTTTTATATTTAGATAGGAGGGAGCTAAACTGAGTTTCTTTTAAACTTTAATAACTGTAAGAGACAAGAAAAACGCATCAAAACTGAACCTTTTTTTCTTTTCTTGAAGCAAACAAAGAAGAAGAAAAAAAACGAAAACAAGACAAGAATAAATGAATGAAGGGAAAATAAGAGAAGCATTTCCTCATTTACTTTTAGCTATTGTGGAACAAAATAAAACTCAAATAACAAAGTACTATTGTGATCTCTCGTCCAGGGCAAAGAATCAGCACTTTTCACTTCAAGCCATACTTATGTACCATGATGCTTAACTTGTGATTTTACTATTTGACCAAGATCCTTCATGCGCCTAGCTTTTGCCAAAAGTTCGTTTTGTATGGAATTCAGTGTGGGGAGCAAATCTGTGCAAATCTGAATGGTTGAACCCTTTAGTTTACTGACAGACTGCATGACAAGCTGAGAATTAGCTTCACCACTAATTTGACTAAAACAGGACCTAGCATGATACGGTTGTTACGACTTTGACGATCTGTAATAAATGAATTGGGCTTTGGTGCCAGGAGTCAGAAACACTTAAGGATAGGAACTGCAGTTTTAATTCCGAGAGAATTCATTAGCAATTTCTTAACTGTCTCTTCAGTAGGCTGATTTGCCTTTGTAGGAAGATTATCAATAATCCCTATCATGTTGTGCTCCTTAACATCAAGAAAGAGCAATTGCTTTTCAAGCTTCTCAGTTCTTTCAGTCTGTAGTAATTTATCCGAGCCTATTCAGCTCCACTTGCGGACAACAAATTGTCTCAAACGCTGGGGCAAAGGTAAAATTGGCCAAAATCAACTTCCATTGACTTCCATTGGCCAAGGACCATTGGAAGGCGACATATTCAACGAAAAAAAATTTAAAGGAAGTATCTCCTGTTCAATCGAAGAAGTGAATATCATTTATGATCGATCGTTACCACAGGGTGATTGGAACTCAAATCCTCCTTAGCTGAAAGACAAGTTCATATCCACAAGACCGTGATAACTTATAATATAAATATATCATTCAGTTTATGGTGTCTAAGATTTCTAACAACGATTTATACTAAGCTTCATACTTTTTGTTTTCTATTTTAAGGTTTTGAAATTGTTGTAATCTCTTGTCAAAATATATAAGATTATTTTTGCAATTTCCAGCTTTTTGCTCTTTAAGCAATTTAATGTACTTCTCCATATTTGAAAATTTTCAATTTTTCCTCATAAGTGTGACAAGTTTGACAACGTCATTACAATGCTGAGCTATATAAAAATGGCGTCACTCACATGATTATTTCTATCCTGAAAAAAAGGCTCTTGCTGAATTTTCTCAAAGTTCTGACCTATCTAAATAGAAATGGCAAAAACCTTAAAAAGTTTGGGTTTCTCTATTTTTTGTCAACGTACAGTAAAGAACGACCTCTTGCCTATACTAAATTTTTATAGGCCACTTACGTATAGTATAGTCTAGTACAGTTATATTTAAGGTCAATATATTAAAATTTTCCATTAAAAGACGATCATTGGAATAAAAACCAATTACATACATTGGATTTAGTTCGCTACATGATTATTTGAGGCTAGTTTCTTACTAGTTCAAAGAAGAAAAAGCCGTAGGCTTTTTCCTGTTTGTAATTATAATAAGTACCAAAGTCTATCTCATAGTAATTGATGCAACAGAGAAAAGAAAAACATGTTTTTGGTAGGTTTATAATAAAGAACGACCTCTTGCCTATACTAAATTTTATAGGCCATTTAATTATAGTATAGGTTAGTAATTCAACAGATAGTTTATAATAAAGAACGACCTCTTGCCTATACTAAATTTTATACACCACTTAATTATAGTATAGGTTAGTAATTCCACAGATAGCTTGGCACTGGAACATCGTAGAGAGTTGTTCAATGGCTCATTTTAAAGGAAATTAATTGGGTTGAAAATCTTTTGTAACTAAAATAAATCATTTTTAAAACAGAATAAATTTTTCCACTAAAAACTGTATTTTTGATTTCTTTTCATACAGTATAATAAAGAAGAACCTCTTGCCTATTTTATATGCCACTTAATTGTAGTATAGGTTAGTAAATCAACAGATAGCTTGGCACTGTATAATCGTAGAGAGTTGTTCAATGGCTTATTTTAAAGGAAATTAATGGGGTTAAAAAACCTTTTGTAATTAAAGCAAATTATTATTATCACATTAAGAAATTTCAATTATGTTTCTTAAGAAATCATCATAATTACATAAAGGCTCGATCATCAAATTTAAGCTGAAACTAAGTAAAGGACAATTATGCCTCCATATATTCACAGTGATATATAAGATTTCCCATCCGGGTTGCAGCGGTAGCTAGCAACCTAGTAAGAGACGATCACGTCCAATGTTAAGATTAATAAGGAACGAACTCTAGCCTATAGTAATCCGGGTTGCAGCGGTAGCTAGCAACCTAGTAAGAGACGATCACGTCCATTGTTAAGAAATATAAAAACCCATAGCTCCTAAAAAGGGAGTCAGATCAAAACACAAAATTACACCATTAGAACCGCCTTGTTCGAAACCCCTGTATAGTAAACTTTCTGTCCCTTGGCTTGAACAGTAAGGGAAATATATTGCCTTGAAAATCAAGAAAAGTGGCAGCTACTACAACATTCTGCCTAAACGGGATATTTTTTTTCTTTGTTTCCAGAGATAGCTTGGCACTGGAACATCGTAGATAGTTGTTCAATGGCTCATTTTAAAGTAAATTAATTGGGTTAAAAATCAATAGTAACTAAAATAAATTATTTCTAAAAGAGAATAAATTTTTCCACCAAAAACTGCATTTTTGATGTCTTTTCACACTGCAGTCCTTCAAACATAATACCAGTGGTAAGATTTGAACCCACGCCTCCAAACAGACTGGTGGCTAACACCAGTGCCTTGGACCACTCGGCCAGGCTGCCTCTCATAAATAGATATATATGTGAATTTGGGTTGCAGCAGTAGCTAGCAACCTAGTAAGAGACGATCAGTCCAATGCTAAGAAATAAAAAAACCCAAAACTCCTAAAAATAGAGTCAGATCAAAACAAAAGTACATCATTAGAACTACCTTGTCTGAAACTCTGCTAGATAAATAATGAATGTCATCATAGTTTTATATTAGACTTATGACGTGAATAACAAACACGAAATTATATTGTTTATTCTGAAGACGTCATGAAATAATACCATTGCGCCATGACGTCATGAAATAAAATCGTTACGCCGTGACGTCATAATTACTATATAAGAAACGTCAAAACTGTAAATAGTCTCATTCATGAATACATAATGGTTAGATCAAAGCAAGCTTCATGCAAGTTAAAAAAACAGTACTACAAAAAAACAGAGATAGTATCTCGAAAAGAAAAAGCAAAGGTATTCAACCGACCAGGCGTATCGAGAAGTAATCAAACAAAACAGCAAGATGTGTTATCACAATGATGAAGATTATAGATATGCGAAAATTGAGACAGCCAAACAAAAGATCAAGGAGCGTTATCACAATGATGAAGATTATAGACATGCGAAAATTAAGACAGCCAAACAAAACATCAAGGAGCGTTATCAAAATGATAAACTTTATAGAGAAGCAACAATTGAACAGGCTAGACAATTATAATAAAGAACGAACTCTTGCCTATATTTACATAAAGCATCGTTCATCATAAAATGTACAAATGTAAAAAAAAGACAAATGTATAAAAATTGTCTTCGGCAGGAATTGAACCTGTGACCTTTGGAGCAAAATTCAAACACACTATCCCACTGCGCCAATTAGGCTTTCAAAGACACAATTTTAAAATAGTTTTTGTTATCCGGGTTGCAGCGGTAGCTAGCATCCTTGTAAGAGACGATCACGTCCAATGTTAAGAAATTAAAAACCCATAACTCCTAAAAGAAGAGTCAAATCAAAACAAAAAGTGCACCATCAGAACCGTCTCTTCCGAAACCCCTGTAAAGAAAACTTTCTGTCCCTTGGCTTGAACAGCAAGGGAAATATATTGGCTTGAAAATCAAGAAAAGTATATTAAAGAACGAACTGTTGCCCATAGTAAATAATATTTACGAGTTGCAGCGGTAGCTAGCAACCATGTAATAGATCCGGGTTGCAGCGGTGGCTAGCAACCTAGTAAGAGACGATCACGTCCAATGCTAAGAAATATAAAAACCCCTAACTCCTACAAAACAAGTCAGATCAAAACAAAAAGCACACCATTAAAACCGCCTTATCCGAAACCCCTGTATAGTAAAATTTCTGTCCCTTGGCTTGAACAGCAAGGGAAATATTTTGGCTTGAAAATCAAGAAAAGTGGCAGCTACTACAACATTCTGCCTAAATGGGATATTTTTTTTCTTTGTTTCCAGAGATAGCTTGGCACTGGAACATCGTAGAGAGTTTTTCAATGGCTCATTTTAAAGGAAATTAATTGGGTTAAAAATCTATAGTAACTAAAAAAATTATTTCTGAAGGAGAATAAATTTTTCCACCAAAAACTGCATTTTTGATGTCTTTTCACACTGTTTCAAACATAATACCAGCGGTAAGATTTGAACCCACGCCTCCGAAGAGACTGGTGGGTAACACCAGTGCCTTGGACCACTCGGTCAGGTTGCCTCTCATAAATAAATATATATGCGAATCTGGGTTGCGGCAGTAGCTAGCAATCTAGTAAGAGACGATCAGTCCAATGCTAAGAAATATAACAAAACTCCTAAAAATAGAGTCAAATCAAAACAAAAGTACATCATTAGAATTACCTTATCTGAAACCCTACTAGATAAATATTGAATGTCGTCATAGTTTTATATTAGAGCTATGACATGAATAGAAAAACACGAAAATATATTGTTGTTTCTGAAGACGTCATGAAATAATATCATTGCGCTATGACGTCAATAAAATCATTACGCCGTGACGTCATAATTACTATATAAGAAGCGTCAGAACTGTAAATGTTCTCATTCATAATTACATAATGGTTTCAATCAAGCAAGCTATACGCAAGTTGAAAAAACAGTACAACACGAACAACAGAGATAGTAACTTGAAAAGAAAAAAGCAAAGGTATTCAACCGACCAGGCGTATCGAGAAGTAATAATTGAGAGAGCAAAACAAAACAGCAAGATGTGTTATCTCAATGATGAAGATTATAGACATGCAAAAATTGAGACAGCCAAACAAACGTTCAAGGATAGTTATCACAATGATGAAGATTACCGCATCAAATATAAGAAAAACCAGAAGCAAAGGTATTCAACCGTCCAGGTGTATCGAGAAGTAAAAATTGAGACAGCCAAACAAAAGATTAAGGAGCGTTACTGGGGTGACAAAATCTATAATGAAAAAATTAAATTCTCTGCGAGGTTGTACCGAAGAATTACAATAAGGAACGAACTGTAGAACTGAATAGTAACTGAAGTATTAAATCAAACAGTTCGTGGTCATAATAAAGAGCTGTTGAATGAATCATTTTAAAGGAAATCGCTGCATATAGATACCTTTTGTAATTAACAAAAATAATTATTCTTATAAAATAAATTGTTACGATTCGGTAAAGAACTAACTCTAGGCCATAGCAACTAATTTAATTTTGGAAAGAAAGAATTACCGCAGAAACCTAATTGGTAGTATAAGTAAGCTACGTTTCGTAAAAACTGTCCACCGAGATTTGAACTCAGATCGCAGGATTCAAAGTCCTAATCCGGGTTGCAGCGGTAGCTAGCAACCTAGTAAGAGACGATCACATCCAATGTTAAGAAAAAAAACCCATAGCTCCTAAAAAAGCAGTCAGATCAAAACAAAAAGTACACCATTAGAACCGCCTTGTCCAAAACCCCTTTATAGGAGAATTTCTGTCATGTGGCTTGAACAGCAAGGGAAATATATTGGCTTGAAAATCAAGAAAAGTGGCAGATACTACAACATTCTGCCTAAACGGGATATTTTTTTTCTTTCTTTTGTGTCCAGAGATAGCTTAGCACTGGAACATCGTAGAAAAATGTTCAATGGCTCATTTTAAAGGAAATTAATTGGGTTAAAAACCTTTTGTAACTAAAACAAATTATTTTAAAACAGGATAAATTTTTTCACTAAAAACTGTATTTTATATGTCTTTCCATACTGCTGTCTTTTCAAAGACATTTGATTTTTGAAGCAATCAAACAGTTCGTGGTAAGGTTGTATTTTAAACTTTATATTCCATAGATAGCTTAGCACTGGAACATCGTAGAGAGTTGTTCAATGGATCATTTTAAATTAAATTAATAACATTCAAGGATGTATCCAAAGGATTTAGTGGGTTTGAAACCCCCTCCCCCAAAATGTTTTTCAGATTTATAATAACGAATATAAAATGAATAAAACAAAATTGAATATAAAAAATATATAAAAATGAATATGAACAACTTTTTTATGCGTTTTTGAAGTTTTTATTATAATAAAGAACGAATATCTTACCGATTATCTACTAATAACCATATATGACGTAATAAGTGACATGACGTAATATCTAAAACTTATTGTGTACTAATAACCATATATGACTTGATGAGCGACGTGACGTAAAAATTGAAAAAAATTAATTTTTATTTTATTTTCGTTTTTAGTTCAGAATCGCTAAAGTTATAAACTGCAAAAATATTTATGGTGTCTGAACCATAGTTTTAATCTTTTAATTTACACTAGAAAAAAATGAAAATTTAAAAATTAGTTTAATTTTTTGTTAGGTTCTTGATACTTGATACGTGACTTAAAAATTCAACTAATGGTTACATAATGGTTTCAATCAATTAAGCTACACGTATGTTAAAAAAACAGTACTATACAAAAAACAGAGACAACATCTCGGAAAGAAAAAAGCAAAGGTATTCAACTGACAAGGTGTATCGAGAAGTAATAATTGAGATGGCAAAACAAAACAGCAAGATGTGTTATCACAATGATGAAGATTATAGACATGCGAAAATTGAGACAGCCAAACAAAAGATCAAGGAGCGTTATCAAAATGATAAACTTTATAGAGAAGAGACAATTGAGCAGACTAGACAAAAGATCAAGGAGCGTTATCACAATGATGAAGATTACCGAAAAATATATAAGAAAAAAGTTGTTACCAGAATAATGGGTAGATACTGGGGTGACAAAAGCTATAATGAAAAAATTAAATTCTCTGCGAGGTTGTACCGAAGAACGCATAAGGACAAAGGGAATAATTACATTCAGAAATACAAGAAGATGGCAAAAATGCAGGCTGATCTTCGTAAATAGAGAAACATTTTAAACATGTTTTACCAGGATCACGAAAAGTATTCAAAATTACAGATTAAAATTCTCTTTGAAAGAGCGGATGCTGTTGAAAAGTCGGCTAGAAATGCTTTAGCAAAGCTTCATAGTAATATCCAAAAGAAATGTTGTCAGTTTAATGAAAAGCTTCGAAGGTATGGATTGGCAACTGCGGAACAGTTTATAGATGCAATGGAAAATGTTCGACAACAGAGTGAATATACGGAGGCGTACTTCTTAGAAAATTCGTATATTAATTTTGGAAGGAGCAATTGCAGTTTATGTAGCAGCAATAAAAATATATATACAAGCATACCTATCAATAGTGAAGGAAAAGCAATGTTTTTCAATTATGGCGAAAACGAGCCTGTTAGGGTTATTAGTATATGTGTTTGTAATTCTCCACAAACGGGATATATTTTCTCTTTTCTTTTGTATCCAGAGATAGCTTGGCACTGGAACATCGTAGAGGGTTGTTCAATAGCTCATTTTAAAGGAAATTAATTGGGTTAAAAACCTTTTGTAAGTAAAATAAATTATTTCTAAAAGAGAATAAATTTTTCCACCAAAAACTGCATTTTCGATGTCTGTTCACACTGCAGTCTTTCAAACATAATCGTATACCAGCGGTAAGATTTGAACCCACGCCTCCGAAGAGACTGGTGGCTAATACCAGTGCCTTGGACCACCCGGTCAGGTTGCCTCTCATAAATAAATATATATGTGAATCTGGGTTGCGGCAGTAGCTAGCAATCTAGTAAGAGACGATCAGTCCAATGCTAAGAAATATAACAAAACTCCTAAAAATAGAGTCAAATCAAAACAAAAGTACATCATTAGAATTACCTTATCTGAAACCCTACTAGATAAATATTGAATGTCGTCATAGTTTTATATTAGAGCTATGACGTGAATAGAAAACCACGAAAATATATTGTTGTTTCTGATCCGGGTTGCAGCGGTAGCTAGCAACCTAGTAAGAGACGATCACGTCCAATGTTAAGAAATATAAAAACCCATAGCTCCTAACAGAGGAGTCGGATCAAAACAAAAAGTACACCATTAGAACCGCCTTGTCCGAAACCCCTGTATAGGAAACTTTCTATCCCTTGGCTTGAGCAGCAAGGGAAATATATTGGCTTGAAAATCAAGAAAAGTGGCAGCTATTACAACATTCTACCTAGACGGGATAGTTTTTTTTTCTGTTTTTCTTATTTTCCACAGATAGCTTGGCACTGGAACATCGTAGAGAGTTGTTCAATAGCTCATTTTAAAGGAAATTAATTGGGCTAAAAACCTTTTGTAACTAAAATAAATTATTTCTAAAAGAAATAAATTTTTCCACCAAAAACTGCATTTTTGATGTCTTTTCACACTGCAGTCTTTCAAACATAATCGTATACCAGCGGTAAGATTTGAACCCACGCCTCCGAAGAGACTGGTGGTTAACACCAGTGCCTTGGACCACTCGGCCAGGCTGCCTCTCATAAATATCTATATATGTGAATCTGGGTTGCAGCAGTAGCTAGCAATCTAGTAAGAGACGATCAGTCCAATGATAAGAAATATAATAAAACTCCTAAGAATACAGTCAAATCAAAACAAAAGTACATCATTAGAATTACCTTGTCTGAAACCCTACTAGATAAATAATGAATGTCGTCATAGTTTTACATTAGAGCTATGACGTGAATAGAAAAACACGAAATTATATTGTTGTTTTTGAAGACGTCATGAAATAATATCATTGCGATATGACGTCATCATGAAATAAAATCATTACGCCGTGACGTCATAATTACTATAGAGGAAGCTTCAGAACTGTAAATGCTCTCATTCATAATTACATAATGGTTTCAATCAAGCAAGCTGCACGCAAGTTAAAAAAACAGTACTACACAAACAACAGAGATAGTATCTTGAAAAGAGAAAAGCAAAGGTATTCAACCGACCAGGCGTATCGAGAAGTAAAAATTGAGACAACCAAACGAAAGATCAAGGAGCGTTATGAAAATGATAAACTTTATAGAGAAGCAACAATTGAGCAGGCTAGACAAAAGAGCAAGGAACGGTATGATAATGATAAAGATTACAGAGAAGGAAGAATTGAGCAGGCTAGACAAAAGAGCAAGGAACGGTATGATATTGATGAAGATTACCGAAACAAACATAAGAAAAAAGTTGCTACCAGAATAATGGGTAGATACTGGGGTGACAAAAGCTATAATGAAAAAATTAAATTCTCTGCGAGGTTGTACCGAAGAACGCATAAGGACAAAGGGAAAAATTACATTCAGAAATACAAGAAGATGGCAAAAATGCAGGCTGATCTTCGTAAATTGGGAAACATTTTACGCATGTTTTATCAAGATCACGAAAAGTATTCAAAATTACAGATTAAAATTCTCTTTGAAAGATCGGATGCTGTTGAAAAGTCGGCTATAAATGCTTTGGTAAAGCTTCATAGTAATATCCAAAAGAAATGTTGTCAGTTTAATGAAAAGCTTCCAAGGTATGGATTGGCAACTGCGGAACAGTTTATAGATGCGATGGAAAATGTTCGACAACACAGTGAATATACGGAGGCGTACTTCTTTGAAAATTCGTATATTAATTTTGGAAGGAGCAGTTGCAGTTTATGTAGCAGCAATAAAAATATATATATAAGCATACCTATCAACAGCGAAGGAAAATCAATGTTTTTCAATTATGGCGAAAACGAGCCTGTTAGGGTTATTAGTATATGTGTTTGTAAGACTAATGATTTAGAACAAATTCCTGGAACACCGACTCAAGAAAAAAGCATTTCTAACTGTGTTTTAAACAGTTCTTTTAGTTCTACTGAATATTTGGCAAAAAATTCTCTGTGTAGTAGAACAAACCGTCCTGAAAAGTACGAGACAACTATTGAAAAATGCTCTGAATCTAGATCTGACAAGGAAATTATGATGGCTGAAGTCAAGTATAACAATCTGAGTAAACATTCAAAACCAAAAATTGGGCAGCAGGTTACTTGGCAATGTCACCCTGATATCTGCAAGCTCTATCCGACGGATATTGAATTATGTCTAATTTACAGTAAAGAACGATCTCTCTCCCATACTAACTGATATATGGTGCTTCCAGGTGTAGTCAAACAGTTCGTGGTAGCGAACTGTAATCCGGGTCGCAGCGGTAGCTAGCAACCTAGTAAGAGACGATCACCTCCAATGTTAAGAAATATAAAACCCCCCAACTCCTAAAAAAAAGAGTCAGATCAAAACAAAAAGTACACCATTAGAACCGCCTTGTCCGAAACCCCTATGAAGGAAACTTACCACCCTTTGGCTTGAATAACAAAGAAAACATATTGGCTTGAAAATCAAGAAAATTGACTTTAACCACGTTATTCTCCACAAACGGGATATTTTTTTCTTTCCGCTTGATTTTTCTCCTCAGCTAGCTGGGCACTGGAAAATCATAGAGAGCTGTATAATAGCTTATTTTAAAGGAAATTGCAACATCTAGTCACTTTTGTAATTAAAAAAAATACTTTTTAAAGTAGAATCAATTTTGTCAAAAAAATTGCATTTTTGGTGTGTTTTCATACTGCAGTCTTTTCAAAGATATTTGAATTTTGAAGCAATCAAGCATTTCATGGTAATGAAATATATAGTAATACTAGCTACTTGTCTCAATAGTAACCGACACTCCTGGAACCAAAATTTTCTTTTTTGGCTTAATCGCTAAAGTTATTATGTAAACTGCAAAAATAATTAAGATGTCTAACCAGTAATAGTAATTTCTTAATTTAAACTACAAAAATACATGAAAATTTTATAATTAGTTTTACTTTTTGTCTCCTGGAACCAAAATTTTTTTCATCTAAGTTCAAAGTTATCTTTGTATCCTGGAACCAAATTTTTTTTGGTTTGTAACCCGTAAAGTACGTATCTCCATATTATTGTCTTATAATTGCAATTGTTTTAGTTTTCAGTCCAGAATTGCTAAACTTATTATGTAAAATGCAAAAATATTTATGGTGTCTAACCAATAATACTAATTTTTTAATTCAAACAAGAGAAATACCTGAAAATAGGATCCGGGTTGCAGCGGTAGCTAGCAACCTAGTAAGAGACGATCACGTCCAATGTTAAGAAATATTAAATCCCATAGTTCCTAACAAAGGAGTCAGATCAAAACAAAAATAACACCATTAGAACCGCCTTGTTCGAAACCCCTGTATAGGAAACTTTCTGTCCCTTGGCTTGAACAGCAAGGGAAATATATTGGCTTGAAAATCAATAAAATTGACTTTAACCACGTTATTCTCCCCAAACGGGATATTTTTTTCTCTTTTCTTTTTTTCTTTTCCACAGATAGCTTGGCACTGGAACATCGTAGAGGGTTGTTCAATAGCTCATTTTAAAGGAAATTAATTGGGTTAAAAATCTTTTGTAACTAAAATAAATTATTTCTAAAAGAGAATAAATTTTTCCACCAAAAACTGCATTTTCGATGTCTGTTCACACTGCAGTGTTTCAAACATAATCGTATACCAGCGGTAAGATTTGAACCCACGCCTCCGAAGAGACTGGTGGCTAACACCAGTGCCTTGGACCACCCGTTCAGGTTGCCTCTCATAAATAAATATATATGTGAATCTGGGTTGCGGCAGTAGCTAGCAATCTAGTAAGAGACGATCAGTCCAATGCTAAGAAATATAGCAAAACTCCTAAAAATAGAGTCAAATCAAAACAAAAGTACATCATTAGAATTACCTTATCTGAAACCCTACTAGATAAATATTGAATGTCGTCATAGTTTTATATTAGAGCTATGACGTGAATAGAAAACCACGAAAATATATTGTTGTTTCTGATCCGGGTTGCAGCGGTAGCTAGCAACCTAGTAAGAGACGATCACGTCCAATGTTAAGAAATATAAAAACCCATAGCTCCTAACAGAGGAGTCAGATCAAAACAAAAAGTACACCATTGGAACCGCCTTGTTCGAAACCCCTGTATAGGAAACTTTCTGTCCCTTGGCTTGAACAGCAAGGGAAATATATTGGCTTGAAAATCAAGAAAAGTGGCAGCTACTACAACATTCTACCTAAACGGGATATTTTTTTCTTTTTTTTTTCTTTTCCACAGATAGCTTGGCACTGGAACATCGTAGAGGGTTGTTCAATAGCTCATTTTAAAGGAAATTAATTGGGCTAAAAACCTTTTGTAACTAAAATAAATTATTTCTAAAAGAAATAAATTTTTCCACCAAAAACTGCATTTTTGATGTCTTTTCACACTGCAGTCTTTCAAACATAATCGTATACCAGCGGTAAGATTTGAACCCACGCCTCCGAAGAGACTGGTGGTTAACACCAGTGCCTTGGACCACTCGGCCAGGCTGCCTCTCATAAATATCTATATATGTGAATCTGGGTTGCAGCAGTAGCTAGCAATCTAGTAAGAGACGATCAGTCCAATGATATGTAATATAACAAAACTCCTAAAAATACAGTCAGATCAAAACAAAAGTACATCATTAGAATTACCTTGTCTGAAACCCTACTAGATAAATAATGAATGTCGTCATAGTTTTATATTAGAGCTATGACGTGAATAGAAAAACACGAAATTATATTGTTGTTTCTGAAGACGTCATGAAATAATATCATTGCGCTATGACGTCATCATGAAATAAAATCATTACGCCGTGACGTCATAATTACTATAGAGGAAGCTTCAGAACTGTAAATGCTCTCATTCATAATTACATAATGGTTTCAATCAAGCAAGCTGCACGCAAGTTAAAAAAAACAGTACTACACAAACAACAGAGATAGTATCTTGAAAAGAGAAAAGCAAAGGTATTCAACCGACCAGGCGTATCGGAAAGTAAAATTTGAGACAACCAAACGAAAGATCAAGGAGCGTTATGAAAATGATAAACTTTATAGAGAAGCAACAATTGAGCAGGCTACACAAAAGAGCAAGGAACGGTATGATAATGATAAAGATTACAGAGAAGCAAGAATTGAGCAGGCTAGACAAAAGAGCAAGGAATGGTATGATAATGATGAAGATTACCGAAACAAACATAAGAAAAAAGTTTCTACCAGAATAATGGGTAGATACTGGGGTGACAAAAGCTATAATGAAAAAATTAAATTCTCTGCGAGTTTGTACCGAAGAACGCATAAGGACAAAGGGAAAAATTACATTCAGAATTACAAGAAGATGGCAAATATGCAGGCTGATCTTCGTAAATTGAGAAACATTTTACGCATGTTTTATCAAGATCACGAAAAGTATTCAAAATTACAGATTAAAATTCTCTTTGAAAGAGCGGATGCTGTTGAAAAGTCGGCTATAAATGCTTTGGCAAAGCTTCATAGTAATATCCAAAAGAAATGTTGTCAGTTTAATGAAAAGCTTCCAAGGTATGGATTGGCAACTGCGGAACAGTTTATAGAAGCAATGGAAAATGTTCGACAACACAGTGAATATACGGAGGCGTACTTCTTTGAAAATTCGTATATTAATTTTGGAAGGAGCAATTGCAGTTTATGTAGCAGCAATAAAAATATATATACAAGCATACCTATCAACAGCGAAGGAAAAGCAATGTTTTTCAATTATGGCGAAAACGAGCCTGTTAGGGTTATTAGTATATGTGTTTGTAAGACTAATGATTTAGAACAAATTCCTGGAACACCGACTCAAGAAAAAAGCATTTCTAACTGTGTTTTAAACAGTTCTTTTAGTTCTAGTGAATATTTGGCAAAAAATTCTCTGTGTAGTAGAACAAACCGTCCTGAAAAGTAAGAGACAACTATTGAAAAATGCTCTGAATCTAGATCTGACAAGGAAATTATGATGGCTGAAGTCAAGTATAACAATCTGAGTAAACATTCAAAACCAAAAATTGGGCAGCAGGTTACTTGGCAATGTCACCCTGATATCTGCAAGCTCTATCCGACGGATATTGAATTATGTCTAATTTACAGTAAAGAACGATCTCTCTCCCATACTAACTGATATATGGTGCTTCCAGGTATAGTCAAACAGTTCGTGGTAACGAACTGTAATCCGGGTCGCAGCGGTAGCTAGCAACCTAGTAAGAGACGATCACCTCCAATGTTAAGAAATATAAAACCCCCCAACTCCTAAAAAAAGAGTCAGATCAAAACAAAAAGTACACCATTAGAACCGCCTTGTCCGAAACCCCTACGAAGGAAACTTACCACCCTTTGGCTTGAATAACAAAGAAAACATATTGGCTTGAAAATCAAGAAAATTGACTTTAACCACGTTATTCTCCACAAACGGGATATTTTTTTCTTTCCGCTTGATTTTTCTCCTCAGCTAGCTGGGCACTGGAAAATCATAGAGAGCTGTATAATAGCTTATTTTAAAGGAAATTGCTACATCTAGTCACTTTTTTAATTAAAAATAAAATACTTTTTAAAGTAGAATCAATTTTGTCAAAAAAATTGCATTTTTGATGTGTTTTCATACTGCAGCCTTTTCAAAGATATTTGAATTTTGAAGCAATAAAACAGTTCATGGTAATGAACTCTATAGTAATAATAGCTACTTGTCTCAATAGTAACCGACACTCCTGGAACCAAAATTTTCTTTTTTGGCTTAATCGCTAAAGTTATTATGTAAACTGCAAAAATAATTATGATGTCTAACCAGTAATAGTAATTTCTTAATTTAAACTACAAAAATACATGAAAATTTTATAATTAGTTTTACTTTTTGTCTCCTGGAACTAAAATTTTTTTCATCTAAGTTCAAAGTTATTTTTGTATCCTGGAACCAATTTTTTTTTGGTTTGTAACCCGTAATGTACGTATCTCCATATTATTGTCTTATAATTGCAATTATTTTAGTTTTCAGTCCAGAATTGCTAAACTTATTATGTAAAATGCAAAAATATTTATGGTGTCTAACCAATAATACTAATTTTGTAATTCAAACAAGAGAAATACCTGAAAATAGGATCCGGGTTGCAGCGGTAGCTAGCAACCTAGTAAGAGACGATCATGTCCAATGTTAAGAAATATAAAAACCCATAGTTCCTAACAAAGGAGTCAGATCAAAACAAAAATTAAACCATTAGAACCGCCTTGTCCGAAACCCCTGTATAGGAAACTTTCTGTCCCTTGGCTTGAACAGCAAGGGAAATATATTGGCTTGAAAATCAAGAAAATTGACTTTAACCACGTTATTCTCCCCAAACGGGATATTTTTTTCTCTTTTCTTTTTTTCTTTTCCACAGATAGCGTGGCACTGGAACATTGTAGAGGGTTGTTCAATAGCTCATTTTAAAGGAAATTAATTGGGTTAAAAACCTTTTATAACTAAAATAAATTATTTCTAAAAGAGAATAAATTTTTCCACCAAAAACAGCATTTTCGATGTCTTTTCACACTGCAGTCTTTCAAACATAATCGTATACCAGGGGTAAGATTTGAACCCACGCCTCCGAAGAGACTGGTGGCTAACACCAGTGCCTTGGACCACTCTCATAAATAAATATATATGTGAATTTGGGTTGCAGCAGTAGCTAGCAACTTAGTAAGAGACGATCAGTCCAATGCTAAGAAATATAACAAAACTCCTAAAAATAGAGTCAGATCAAAACAAAAGTACATCATTAGAATTACCTTGTCTGAAACCCTACTAGATAAATAATGAATGTCATCATAGTTTTATATTAGAGCTATGACGTGAATAGAAAAACACGAAATTATATTGTTGTTTCTGAAGACGTCATGAAATAATATCATTGCGCTATGAAGTCATCATGAAATAAAATCATTACGCCGTGACGTCATAATTACTATATAAGAAGCGTCAGAACTGTAAATGTTCTCATTCATAATCACATAATGGTTTCAATCAAGCAAGCTGCACGCAAGTTAAAAAAACAGTACTACACAAACAACAGAGATAGTATCTTGAAAAGAGAAAAGCAAAGGTATTCAACCGACCAGGCGTATCGAGAAGTAAAAATTGAGCAGGCTAAACAAAAGATCAAGGAGCGTTATCACAATGATTAAGATTACAGAGAAGCAAGAATTGAGCAGGCTAGACAAAAGAGCAAGATGTGTTATCACAATGATGAAGATTATAGACATGCAAAAATTGAGACAGCCAAACAAAAGTTCAAGGAGAGTTATCACAATGATGAAGATTACTGCATCAAATATAAGAAAAACCAGAAGCAAAGTTATTCAACCGTCCAGGTGTATCGAGAAGTAAAAATTGAGACAGCAAAACAAAAGATCAAGGAGCGTTACTGGGGTGACAAAATCTATAATGAAAAAATTAAATTCTCTGCGAGGTTGTACCAAAGAACGCATAAGGACAAAGGGAAAAATTACATTCAGAAATACAAGAAGATGGCAAAAATGCAGGCTGATCTTTGTAAATTGAGAAACATTTTACGCATGTTTTATCGGGATCACGAAAAGTATTCAAAATTACAGATTAAAATTCTCTTTCAAAGAGCGGATGCTGTTGAAAAGTCGGCTAGAAATTATTTGGCAAAGCTTCATAGTAATATCCAAAAGAAATGTTGTCAGTTTAACGAAAAGCTTCCAAGGTATGGATTGGCAACTGCGGAACAGTTTATAGATGCAATGGAAAATATTAGACAACACAGTGAATATACGAAGGCATACTTCTTAGACAATTTGTATATTAATTTTGGAAGGAGCAATTGCAGTTTATGTAGCAGTAATAAAAATATATATACAAGCATACCTATGAACAGCAAAGGAAAAACAATGTTTTTCAATTATGGCAAAAACGAGCCTGTTAGGGTTATTAGTAAATGTGTTTGTAAGACTAATGATTTAGAACAAATTCCTGGAATACCGACTCAAGAAAAAAGCATTTCTAACTGTGTTTTAAACAGTTCTTTTAGTTCTACTGAATATTTGGAAAAAAATTCTCTGTGTAGTAGAACAAACTGTCCTGAAAAGTACGAGACAACTATTGAAAAATTCTCTAAAACTAGATCTGACAAGGAAATTATGATGGCTGAAGTCACCTATAACAATCTGAGTAAACATTCAAAACCAAAAATTGGGCAGCAGGTTACTTGGAAATGTCATCCTGATATCTACAAGCTCTATTCGACGGATATTGAATTATGTCAAATTCTTTTTGAAATCCTTGAAAATAATATATCATTAAAATTTTCAACTGACAAAATGGTTAATTTCTAACTTGGCGGCTTGGATTATTGTGAAATCAATTACAGGGACACAAGAAAGCATGGGCATTCGGTATTCTGTAGCCCAAATGAGGGATGTCAGAGCTATTTGCGTTCTCTAAGGGCACTAGCTCCACATTTTCCTGTCTTGAACTGTTTTATTAATAGCGTATATAAGGCAGTATCAAAATGTAAGATTATACAACATATTAATCTACTAAAAGTCGAGGGCTCGTACAAGGAACTAAGTTCATTACATAGAAGAAGTGTCAAGTAGAATCTGTCGTAATAATAGTCAAGACTTTTATAATAAAGAACGAACTCTTGCCTATAATAACTTATATAGGTATCCGGGTTGCAGCGGTAGCTAGCAACCTAGTAAGAGACGATCACGTCCAATGTTAAGAAATATAAAAACCCATAGTTCCTAACAAAGGAGTCAGAAAAAAACAAAAAGTACACAATTAGAACCGCCTTGTCCAAAACCTTTGTATAGTAAGCTTTCTGTCCCTTGGCTTGAACAGCAAGAGAAATATATTGGCTTGAAAATCTAGTAAGAGACGATCACGTCTAATGATAAGAAATATAATAACCCATAACTCCTAAAAGTAGAGTCAGATTAAAACAATTATAAAGAACGACCTCTTGCCTATACTGAATTTTATGCGCCACTTAAGTATAGTATAGATTAGTAATTCTACAAATAGCTTGGCACTGAAACATTGTGGAAATTTGTTCAATGGCTCATTTTAATTTATAGTAAAAAACGATCTCTCATCCTTAGTAACTGATATATGGTGGTTCCAGGGGTAGTTACTTGAGGTTCGTCTCTTACTATTTCAAAGAAGAAAAAACCGTAGGCTTTTTCCTTTTTGTAATGATATAGCATAAAACGAGACCCAAGTTGTAACTGACGTCATCCTGGTTGTTATAGTCAAGAACGAACTCTTGCCCTTAGTTACCTACTATGTCTAGTCAAATTAGCTAATTAATTTCATCTAATTTTGTTTCAAAAATAATTCCCACACCCGGATTCGAACCCAAGCCAAATATCCCCTGTATAGTAAAATTTCTGTCCCTTGGCTTGAACAGCAAGGGAAATATATTGGCTTGAAAATCAAGAAAAGTGGCAGCTACTACAACATTCTGCCTAAACGGGATATTTTTTCTTATTTCTTTTGTTCCAGAGATAGCTTGGCACTGGGGTTACGAAGAGTATTTTAGTTTCTCTAGCTAGGCGACAGCAATTGCATAAAAAGTCCGCATTAAGTTATAGTATTAGCGATGTAAATATTTATAAAGCGTATAGTAATAAGTTGAATAGTATACTTCGTAAAGCTAAGTTAGATTACCTGAGTGATAGATTTAAAAATGCGGAGGGTAACCCGAGAAAGACTTGAAATGGTATAAATTCTGCTATTAAACCAAATAAGCCTGAAATTGTTAGTAGTCTTGTTGATGGTGAAAATATTCGCCAAACAACTGAACGTATGTGTGAGCACTTTTCTAGTGTAGGGGGCCGGTTAGCGTTGTCTGTTCAGGAGCATGCAAGTGATGGTGATTTTACTCAGTTTTTGCCCGAAAGTAGTGACGTTTCTATGCACTTGCGACCGGTTACTGAAAAAGAATTGTGTGATGTGGTAAAAGGTATGCGAAACAGTGCATCCGGGTCAGACTTTATTACAACAAAGGTTTTTAAGTCAATTTTTCCTATGATATCGTAACAAATTTTTTACCTGGTTAATGCTAGTTCTAAATGTGGTATATATCCGGAGTGTCTTAAAAGTGCCAGAATAATACCTTTATTTAAAGGGGGTGATAGGAAAAATGTGAATCATTATCGACCGATATCCCTCCTTTCTGTTATTTCTAGGCTAGTAGAAAAACTTATTAATTCTAGAGTATTTACAATAAAAAACGATCATTGGAATAACAAACAATTGCATAGATTGGAATTAGCTAGCTACTTGATTGCTTGAGACTCGTCTCTTACTATTTCAAAAAAGAAAAAGCCGTAGGATTTTTCTGTGTGTAATCAGTTTATTATCATAGACAGCGCGCTAGCACTGCCTGAGTAAAGAACGATGTGGGCACAATGTGTTTTTTTCTTATTCAGTCAGGCACTTCGTATCGAAGGAGTCGTCGTATCCGGTTTGCAGTGATTTTACAGTGAAGAACGAACCTTAGCTCATAGTAACAGAAATACGAATATCTAGGTTGCAGCGGTAGCTAGCAACCTATTAATTACATAATACGGGTTGCAGCGGTAGAAATATTATAATAAAGAACGAATATTTTACCGATTATCTACTAATAACCATATATGACGTAATAAGTGACATGACATAATATCTAAAACCTATTGTGTACTAATAAGCATATATGACTTAATTAGCGACGTGACGTAGTCCGGGTTGCAGCCGTAGCTAGCAACCTAGTAAGAGACGATCACGTCCAATGTTAAGAAATATAAAAACCCATAGCTCATAACAGAGGAGTCAGATCAAAACAAAAAGTACACCATTAGAACCGCCTTGTCCGAAACCCCTGTATAGAAAACTTTCTGTCCCTTGGCTTGAACAGCAAGGGAAATATATTGGCTTGAAAATCAAGAAAAGTGGCAGCTACTACAACATTCTGCCTCAACGGGATATTTTTTTCTTTTTTTTTTCTTTTTTCTTTCTTTTCCACAGATAGCTTGGCACTGGAACATCATAGAGAGTTGTTCAATAGCTCATTTTAAATGAAATTAATTGGGTTAAAAATATAAAGTAACTAAAATAAATTATTTCTAAAAGAGAATAAATATTTCCACCAAAAACTACATTTTTGATGTCTTTTCACACTGCAGTATTTCAAACATAATCGTATACCAGCGCTAAGATTTGAACCCACGCCTCCGAAGAGACTGGTGGCTAGCACCAGTGTCTTGGACCACTCGGCCAGGCTGCCTCTTATAATTTGGGTTGCAGCAGTAGCTAGCAACCTAGTAAGAAACGATCAGTCCCATGCTAAGAAATATAAAAACCCAAAACTCCTAAAAATAGAGTCAGATCAAAACAAAAGTACATCATTAGAATTACCTTGTCTCAAACCCTACTAGATAAATAATGAATGCCGTCATAGCTTTTTATTAGAGCTATGACGTGAATAGAAAAACACGAAATTATGTTGTGGTTTCTGAAGACGTCATGAAATAATATCATTGCGCCATGACGTCATCATGAAATAAAATCATTACGTCGTGACGTCATAATTACTATATAAGAAGCGTCAGAACTGTAAATGTTCTCATTCATAATTAGATAATGGTTAGGTCAAAGCAAGCTGCACGCAAGTTAAAAAAAACAGTACTACACAAACAACAGAGATAGTATCTTGAAAAGAGAAAAGCAAAGGTATTCAACCGACCAGGCGTATCGAGAAGTAAAAATTGAGAGAGTAAAACAAAACAGCAAGTTGTGTTATCAAAATGATCCGGGTTGCAGCGGTAGCTAGCAATGTAGTAAGAGACGATCACGTCCAATGTTAAGAAATATAAAAACCCATAGTTCCTAACAAAGGAGTCAGATCAAAACAAAAAGTACACCATTAGAACCGCCTTGTCCGAAACCCCTGTATAGGAAACTTTCTGTCCCTTGGCGTGAACAGCAAGGGAAATATATTGACTTGAAAATCAAGAAAATTTACTTTAACCACGTTATTCTCCCCAAACGGGATATTTTTTTCTCTTTTCTTTTTTTTGTATCCAGAGATAGCTTGGCACTGGAACATCGTAGATAGTTGTTCAATAGCTCATTTTAAAGGAAATTAATTGGGTTAAAAACCTTTTGTAACTAAAATAAATTATTTCTAAAAGAGAATAAATTTTTCCACCAAAAACTACATTTTCGATGTCTTTTCACACTGCAGTCTTTCAAACATAATCGTATACCAGCGGTAAGATTTGAACCCACGCCTCCGAAGACACTGGTGGCTGACACCAGTGCCTTGGACCACTCGGCCAGGCTGCCTCTCATAAATAAATATATATGTGAATTTGGGTTGCAGCAGTAGCTAGCAACCTAGTAAGAGACGATCAGTCCAATGCTAAGAAATATAACAAAACTCCTAAAAATAGAGTCAGATCAAAACAAAAGTACATCATTAGAATTACCTTGTCTGAAACCCTACTAGATAAATAATGAATGTCATCATAGTTTTATATTAGAGCTATGACGTGAATAGAAAAACACGAAATTACATTGCTGTTTCTGAAGACGTCATGAAATAATATCATTGCGCTATGACGTCAATAAAATCATTACGCCGTGACGTCATAATTACTATATAAGAAGCGTCAGAACTGTAAATGTTCACATTCATAATTACATAATGGCTTCAATCAAGCAAGCTGCACGCAAGTTGAAAAAACAGTACTACACAAACAACAGAGATAGTATCTTGAAAAGAAAAAAGCAAAGGTATTCAACCGACCAGGCGTATCGAGAAGTAATAGTTGAGAGAGCAAAACAAAGGTATTCAACCGACCAGGCGTATTGAGAATTAATAATTGAGAGAGCAAAACAAAACAGCAAGATGTGTTATCACAATGATGAAGATTATAGACATGCAAAAATTGAGACAGCCAAACAAAAGTTCAAGGAGAGTTATCACAATGATGAAAATTACAGTATCAAATATAAGAAAAACCAAAAGCAAAGGTATTCAACCGTCCAGGTGTATCGAGAAGTAAAAATTGAGACAGCCAAACAAAAGATCAAGGAGCGTTACTGGGGTGACAGAATCTATAATGAAAAAATTAAATTCTCTGCGAGGTTGTACCGAAGAACGCATAAGGAAAAAGGGAAAAATTACATTCAGAAATACAAGAAGATGGCAAAAATGCAGGCTGATCTTTGTAAATTGAGAAACATTTTACGCATGTTTTATCGGGATCACGAAAAGTATTCAAAATTACAGATTAAAATTCTCTTTGAAAGAGCGGATGCTGTTGAAAAGTCGGCTAGAAATTCTTTGGCAAAGCTTCATAGTAATATCCAAAAGAAATGTTGTCAGTTTAACGAAAAGCTTCCAAGGTATGAATTGGCAACTGCGGAACAGTTTATAGATGCAATGGAAAATGTTCGACAACACAGTGAATATACGGAGGTTTACTTCTTAGAAAATTTGTATATTAATTTTGGAAGGAGCAATTGCAGTTTATGTAGCAGCAATAAAAATATATATATACAAGCATACCTATCAACAGCGAAGGAAAAACAATGTTTTTCAATTATGTCGAAAACGAGCCTGTTAGGGTTATTAGTAAATGTGTTTGTAAGACTAATGATTTAGAACAAATTCCTGGAACACCGACTCAAGAAAAAAGCATTTCTAACTGTGTTTTAAACAGTTCTTTTAGTTCTACTGAATATTTGGCAAAAAATTCTCTGTGTAGTAGAAAAAACTGTCCTGAAAAGTACGAGACAGCTATTGAAAAATGCTCTAAAACTAGATCTGACAAGGAAATTATGATGGCTGATGTCACCTATAACAATCTGAGTAAACATTCAAAACCAAAAATTGGGCAGCAGGTTACTTGGCAATGTCACCCTGATATCTGCAAGCTCTATCCGACGGATATTGAATTATGTCAAATTCTTTTTGATATCCTTGAAAATAATATAGCGTTAAAATTTTCAACTGACAAAGTGGTTAATTTCTACCTTGGCGGCTTGGATTATTATGAAATCAATTACAGGGACACAAGAAAGCATGGGCATTCGTTATACTGTAGCCCAAATGAGGGATGTCAGAGCTATTTGCGTTCTCTAAGGGCACTAGCTCCACATTTTCCTGTCTTGAACTGTTTCATTAATAGCGTATATAAGGCAGTATCAAAATGTAAGATTTTACAACATATTAATCTACTAAAAGTCGAGGGCTCGTACAAGGAACTAAGTCATTACATAAAAGAAGTGTCAAGTAGACTCTGTCGTAATAATTGTCAAGACTTCATTTACGGTGATAGCAATTTTAGAGTTTCTGTGGATGAAAATACAATAATAAAATTATTTGGTGAGAGCCTTGATAAGGTAGCTAACATCAGGGATGTATACCCCACAATGCATTGTGACAGTTGTGAGCAGATAAAGACAAAATACCAATTGAAGAGTCTAAGATCCCTTTCAAATAAGAAAGGTTTTGATGTAATGATGGCCATGATTTTAGAACACCTACAACAGGACATACCCAAAGATGACAGAGAACAACTAATTCAATGTACAGGTTGGAAAGAGGATGTCATAGATTTATTCTCTGTCTGTGATTACTGTGCTGGGAAAATGTTGAAAAGTCAGGAGAATGTCCGATCAGTATTAAATAACCTTCATATAGACTGTACACCGGAATGTATAGTGTTTAAATAATTTTGAAATGGCAATGATTCGATTTGTAATGCCTTGTCTTACGATCATCATATTAGGGCAGGTAACTGCATTGAAGAGACCTAGAACAGAACTTGTTGACGCTTTTAAGGGGAGAATAGTATATCTACCTGTTGATAAGCAAGCAAATGCAGATATTCAGCCTGAAAAACTTCTTAACATTGATAGTTTTGTAGTCATTGTCAATGGTCAGCCTACTTACAACAAGAATGTTTGGACTGCACTAATAGATCTGAGAAAAGTCCATGAAGCACTGTTGTGGTTAAGAGAGAACAACAGTCTCTATAAAACAATACATGCATACACCCTAAAAGATTTAAATAAAATACTTGAAGCGCGTCTTGCTGAAAAAGCGGTTGGTGTTGATAATTTACCTGAAATACCGCAAGCTGCAATCCTTCAGAAGCTGACAGAAAGCGCAAAATCTACATTGGTTGAACATTTTTCTGTCCAGCCTCTCAATTCAGCGGTTCCAAAAGACTTCATTGAAGATTTTAAGCAGATGAAAGATCTTGGTACTGACCAATTTCAAATCAAGAAACTAAAAGGTGAGAGCGAAGACTTATTTCAGAAAGAACTTGATCTAAAAGTGTTTCCAAATCTTTTCCCGAAAGGCAAATATGGCTTGCGTGATAAGGCAAGACCATTTCGGATTAGGAATGAAGAATATTTTAAATCAAGGCTTCTTAGCAGACATACTAAGTTTCGTCTTGACAAACAGTTTCTTTTTCACAGCTTCCAATTGCAAGAATTCTCTTACATGTGTAATAGCGTCGGTCATATGTTGCAGACTGTGAAACCAAATCAAAATGCTCGTCAATTTATAGACAGGCTTCATTCCCGTGATGGAAAGATGGAAGCGACTTTGTTTTCTGTTCAATCAAAAATCAGAGGATCTCAGCAGTATTTTCAATCTCTTTCCTATAAAGTAAAGTCAATGATTGAGCAATTGGGTCCACCAACTTTGTTTCTGACAGTTTCATGTGGTGAGTGGTACTCTCCTGAATTTATTGACTATTTACGGACTGTCCATAAGAACTTACCTGGTGTGGCAAAAATGACCCCATCAGAGTTGACGTGTCTAGATCCAATTGCAGTTTCCATGCACTTTGACAAAAAATGGACACCTATATTTAATGAGCTAATTTGTTCAAAGACACATCCTTTGTTTGGTAAAATTAAGGATCATTTCTGGTATATCGAGTATCAGAAACGAGGTGCGCCTCATGTATACTGTGTGTTGTGGATTGAAGATGCTCCTATTATTGGGAAATCAACAGCGTTTGAAGTGATTCAGTATATCAATAGTATTATGACCTGTGAAATACGGAATAGATTGACTAGTCCAACTCTTCACAAACTGTTCAAAGACCATCAAGTGCACCGCTGTAATAAATACTGTCAAAGAAAATATAAGAGAAAAAGAGGAAGATGGGTTACGTATTGTAAGTTTGGCTTTCATCGTCCTACAAAGGAACGAACAGAATTATATGACATCCTTGACTGCTTGGCTCATGGTACAAACCATAAAAAGCCAAGAAAAAGAATATATCATCTGCTTCGAAGAGATGACGAGCGTTATATAAATGACTATTCTCCTGCGTTACTTATTGCTAATCAAGCAAACATTGATGTTCAATATATTGGCCATTTGGGCTCTAAATTAGCGTATTACATTACCGATTACATGACAAAAGCAGAGAGTGTTGAAATAGAAGCAATGTGGGAGGAAATAAATAATGCATGCAAAAGTCTTGGTCAACGAACTATGTACTACTTGTTGAAGTCCATAAAAACCCGTCAAGTTGGAGCAGTTGAAGCTGCTGATAGGCTTCTTGGTACTAAATTGTATAGTATTTCTAGGCAATTTAGATATATTGACCATGCGAAAAAGAGCGAGGTGAAGAGGACACTGAGAAGGTATGAGGAGCTTGAAGAGCTTGCTAAAAACGATCCACAGAGTAGTGATTTGTACATTGCCCACTGGGTTATTGATATCTACCCTAAAAGACCGGAACATATGGAAAATATCAATCTTTTTCAGTTATTGTCTTGGTATGAACAGGAGCGTAATGGTACTGATGATAATATGATGTTAACTGACGGGTCCTTCTACCTCAGAAAAAGGCTTTTTAAACCGTATATCATACAACACAGAAAGGTAAACCCATTTGAAACTGACGAGAAGAAAAATGCTTACTATGGAGATCTTTTAAAATTGTTTAAACCTTGGAAAAATGAAAATGAACTAGTAGTCAGTGGAAATAGCAACTACGAAACCTACTGTATTGAAAGTGTAAACTATCCCGACATGGTAGCTTACCATGAAAAATTTGTTGTTAAGAGGAAAAGCGATATAGAATTTGAAGAAAGGGTCCGAGAACGTGCAAAAGAAATTCTGAAGACAGAAAATATTGATGAAAACATTGAAGATGACTCAGAAAATGCAATTCAGGGAGGAGTCATTGACAGAGCAGCAGATGCTATGGAGGATTTGTTAGACGCAAACAAACAGATTTTAAATGGTGACACCGAAGACAGGTTGAAAAATTATTATGAGTCGCTCAATATTGATCAAAAGAGAGTTGTTGACAAAATTTTAGACTCAGTTACCAAGCGGAATGGTGCAACATCTTTGAAGTTGATTGTATCTGGATGTGGGGGCACAGGAAAATCTAGGGTTATCAGTGTCATGTGAAGACTACTTTGCAACAAGTTCAAGAATGAAGATTGTCTCGTTGTAGTTATGGCACCTACTGGTATTGCTGCACATAGCATAAATGGTTTAACAATACATAGTTGTTTAAGTGTAGCTATTGATCAGGAAAACACCACAAAATACACACCTCTCTCCACTGAAAAACTTCTCACTTTGAGAAAGACACTTAAGGAGACAAGAGTTTTTATTATTGATGAAATTTGTATGGTTTTGTCTCTTCTTTTAACCTACATTCATTTAAGACTATCAGAAATATTGGCAGTTGATTTGCCAATGGGTAATGCTAATTACATAAAGGCTCGATCATCGAATTTAAGCTGAAACTAAGTAAAGGACATTTATGCCTCCATATATTCACAGTGATGTATAAGATTTCCCAATACATCTGTAAACTGTTCCACAGTTGCCGGTCCATACCTTGGAAGCTTTTCACTAAACATGCAACATTTCTTTTGGATATTACTATGAAGTTTTGCGAAAGCATCTCTAGCTGACTTTTCAACAAAATTTATTCTTTCAGAGATAATTTTAATCTTTAATTTTGAATATTTTTTGAAATCCCGGTAAAACAGTCGTAAAATTTTTCTCAGTTTACAAAGATCAGCCTGTGCGTTCTTTGCAGCTTGTGTAAACTGCAAAAATATCCATGGTATCCTAGCAATAGTTCGAATATTTCAATTCAAGCTAGAAAAATACCTTAAAATATTAAAATTAGTTTTATTTTTGGTTAGGTTCTAACTACCCGATGTGGGATTGACTATGTAGTTTCAGACCAAAAAATTCCATTTTTTAAAATATATTTTATTTTACAGTTTAGAATCGCTAAAGTTATTATGTAAACTGCAAAATTTACAAAAAGGATCGATCTAGTCCCTAACATATGTTAGAGTAAAGGGTGAGCTCAATCCCAAAGGACATTAACCCTGAGGATTATCCAGGTTAATTTCATCATTTTAGCCAGGATTTAACTAAATCGAGTTTATTTTTTAAATTTTAAAGGATCGATACTATAAATGGGAATTTATCGGAGTTTCATGTTTTATAGTAAAAGAAGATAATTGAAATTCTAAACCATTACATATATTGGACTTAGTTAGCTGCCTGATTCCTTGAGGTTCGTCTCTTACTATTCCCAGTAAGAAAAAGGCATAGGCTTTTTCCTGTTTGTAATCAGGGTTATTAGTAATTTATGTTTTATAAAAAATCAGTCAAGTTAATCATAGGCAGTGCTTTTTCCTTTTCTCTTCAGACTGCTTTGCACTAGAACATCAAAGAGAGCTGTTTATTGACTGATTTTAAAGGAAATTGATATAGTCAAAAACCTTTCATAATTGAAAAAATTATTTTGAAAATATAATTAATTTTTTAAGAAACACTGCATATTTCATATTAAAGATTGATCAATGACGTTATAATCGTAGGTTTTAGCCAGGTTTATCCGGGTTGCAGCGGTAGCTAGCAACCTAGTAAGAGACGATCACGTCCAATGTTAAGAAATATAAAAACCCCTAACTCCTAGAAAAATAGTCAGATCAAAACAAAAAGTACACCATTAGAACCGCCTTGTCCGAAACCCCTTTAAAGGAAACTTACCACCCTTTGGCTTGAATAACAAAGAAAATATATTGGCTTGACGAATATATATAATTGGAAAATATATAACCAAGAAAATTGACTTTAACCACGTTATTCTGCACAAACGGGATATTTTTTTCTTTCTTTTGTTTCCAGAGATAGCTTGGCACTGGAACATCGTAGAGAGTTGTTCAATGGCTCATTTTAAAGGAAATCTCTAGATCTAGCGCCTTTTGCACTTAATTTTTTTTATTAATTATTTTTCACGAAAAAATTAATTTTGTATATACAATATTGATCAATGACGTCATAGTCGTTGGATGTAGTACATAAAGGCTCGATCATCGAATTTAAGCTGAAACTAGGTAAAGGACAATTATGCCTCCATATATTCACAGTGATGTATAAGATTTCCCATTACATCTGTAAACTGTTCCACAGTTGCCGGTCCATACCTTGGAAGCTTTTCACTAAACATGCAACATTTCTTTTGGATATTGCTATGAAGTTTTGCGAAAGCACCTCTAGCTGACTTTTCAACAAAATCTATTCTTTCAGAGATAATTTTAATCTTTAATTTTGAATATTTTTCGTAATCCCGGTAAAATATTCGTAAAATGTTTCTCAGTTTACAAAGATCAGCCTGTGCATTCTTTGCAGCTTGTGTAAACTGCAAAAATATCCATGGTATCCGAGCAATAGTTTGAATATTTCAATAAAAGCTGGAAAAATACCTTAAAATGTTAAAATTAGTTTTATTTTTGGTTAGGTTCTAACTACCCGATGTGGGATTGACTATGTATTTTCAGACCGAAAAATTACATTTTTTAATATATATTTTATTTTTCAGTTTAGAATCGCTAAAGTTATTATGTAAACTGCAAAAATATTTATGATATCTGAGCAATAATTTTAATCTTTTCATTTAAACTAACAAAATACCTGAAAATTTAAAAATTAGTTTTATTTTTTGTTAGGTTATGGATACCTGATACGAGTTATAAGAAGTGTTAATTAGATGAAAATATTATTTCTTGTTTTGTAATAAGATGCCTTTTAAGCGAGTTATTATACGTAATTTAAAAAAAAACAGTACTATACAAAAAACAAAGACAACATCTTGGAAAGAAAAAAGCAAAGGTATTCAACTGACAAGGCGTATCGAGAAGTAATAATTGAGAGAGCAAAACAAAACAGCAAGATGTGTTATCACAATGATGAAGATTATAGACATGCGAAAATTGAGACAGTCAAACAAAAGAGTAAGGAACGGTATGATAATGATGAAGATTACCGAAACAAATATAAGAAAAAAGTTGCTACCAGAATAATGGGTAGATACTGGGGTGACAAAAGCTATAATGAAAAAATTAAATTCTCTGCGAGGTTGTACTGAAGAACGCGTAAGAACAAAGGGAAAAATTACATTCAGAAATACAAGAAGATGGCAAAAATGCAGGCTGATCTTTTTAAATTGAGAAACATTTTAAGCATGTTTTATCGGGATCACGAAAAGTATTCAAAATTACAGATTAAAATTCTCTTTGAAAGAGCGGATGCTGTTGAAAAGTCGGCTAGAAATTCTTTGGCAAAGCTTCATAGTAATATCCAAAAGAAATGTTGTCAGTTTAACGAAAAGCTTCCAAGGTATGGATTGGCAACTGCGGAACTGTTTATAGATGCAATGGAAAATGTTCGACAACACAGTGAATATACGGAGGCGTACTTCTTAGAAAATTCGTATATTAATTTTGGAAGGAGTAATTGCAGTTTATGTAGCAGCAATAAAAATATATATACAAGCATACCTATAAACAGCGAAGGAAAAGCAATGTTTTTCAATTATGGCGAAAACGAGCCTGTTAGGGTTATTAGTAAATGTGTTTGTAAGACTAATGATTTAGAACAAATTCCTGGAACACCGACTCAAGAAAAAAGCATTTCTAACTGTGTTTTAAACAGTTCTTTTAGTTCTACTGAATATTTGGCAAAAAATTCTCTGTGTAGTAGAACAAACTGTCCTGAAAAGTGCGAGACAACTATTAAAAAATGCTCTGAAACTAGATCTGACAAGGAAATTATGATGGCTGAAGTCACCTATAACAATCTGAGTAAATATTCAAAACCAAAAATTGGGCAGCAGGTTACTTGGCAATGTCGGCCTGATATCTGCAAGCTCTATCCGACGGATATTGAATTATGTCAAATTCTTTTTGATATCCTTGAAAATAATATAGCATTATAATTTTCAACTGACAAATTGGTTAATTTCTACCTTGGCGGCTTGGATTATTGTGAAATCAATTACAGGGACACAAGAACGCATGGGCATTCGTTATACTGTAGCCCAAATGAGGGATGTCAGAGCTATTTGTGTTCTCTAAGGGCACTAGCTCCACATTTTCCTGTCTTGAACTGTTTCATTAATAGCGTATATAAGGCAGTATCAAAATGTAAGATTATACAACATATTAATCTACTAAAAGTCGAGGGCTCGTACAAGGAACTAAGTCATTACATAGAAGAAGTGTCAAGTAGACTCCGTCGTAATAATAGTCAAGACTTTATTTACGGTGATAGCAATATTAGAGTTTCTGTGGATGGAAATACAATAATAAAATTATTTGGTAAGAGCCTTGATAAGGTAGCTAACATCAGGGATGTATACCCCACAATGCACTGTGACAGTTGTGAGCAGATAAAGACAAAATACCAATTGAAGAGTCTAAGATCCCTTTCAAATATCCGGGTTGCAGCGGTAGCTAGCAACCTAGTAAGAGACGATCACCTCCAATGTTAAGAAATATAAAACCCCTAACTCCTAAAAAAAGAATCAGATCAAAACAAAAAGTACATCATTAGAACCGCCTTGTCCGAATCCTCTATAAAGGAAACTTACCGCCCTTTGGCTTGAATAATAAAGAAAATATATTGGCTTGAATAATAAAGAAAATATATTGGCTTGAAAATCAAGAAAATAGACTTTTACCACGTTATTCTCCACAAACGGGATATTTTTTTCTTTCCGCTTGATTTTCCTCCTCAGCTAGCTGGGCACTGGAAAATCAAAGAGAGCTGTATAATAGCTCATTTTAAAGGAAATTGCAACATCTAATGCCTTTTGTAATTAAAAATATAATACTCTTTAAAGTAGAATCAATTTTGTCAAAAAAATTGCATTTTTGATGTATTTTCATACTGCAGTCTTTTCAAAGATATTTGAATTTTGAAGCAATCAAACAGTTCATGGTAATGAACTCTATAGTAATAATAGCTACTTGTCTCAATAGTAACCGAAACTCCTGGAACCAAAATTTTCTTTTTTGGCTTAATCGCTAAAATTATTATGTAAACTGCAAAAATATTTATGATGCCTAATCAGTAATAGTAAGTTCTTAATTTAAAGAACAAAAATACATGAAAATTTTATAATTAGTTTTTCTGTTTGTCTCCTGGAAGAAAATTTTTTTTCATCTCAGTTCAAAGTTATTATTGTATCCTGGAACCAAACTTTTTTTGGTTTGTAACCCGTAAAGTACGTATCTCCATATTATTGTCTTATAATTGTAATTATTTTAGTTTTCAGTCCAGAATCGCTAAACTTATTATGTAAACTGCAAAAATATTTATGGTGTCTAACCAATAATACTAGTTTTGTAATTCAAACAAGATAAATACCTTAAAATTTAAAAATTAGTTTTTTTTATGCTAGGTTTTAGATACTCGACACGGGGTATTGTGTACTTAATAATTTTAAACCTTGAAAAAATATGGTCTCACTTGAAAGTAAAAGAAGAAAGAATAACCAAAAAAAATATCAAAATAGATTAATCCAAATTTCTATTAATAAAAAACTTTACTACACAAAAAATAAAGCTAACATCCTGAAATATAAGAAAAGTTTATTTAAAAGAGATAAAAATGCCACCGAACGCAATAAAGCTCGGGAACGCGTAAGGATTGCTACTAAAATGTCTTGTGATCCAGAATTTAAGAAAATGAAATATGACAGAGGAAAACAGAGGTATGTTACGGATCAGGGGTATCGAGAAGGGAAAATTGAGACAGCCAAACAAAAGAGCAAGGAACGGTATGATAACGATATAGATTACCGAAACAAACATGAGAAAAAATTTGCTACCAGAATAATGGGTAGATACTGGGGTGACAAAAGCTATAATGAAAAAATTAAATTCTCTGCGAGGTTGTACCGAAGAACGCATAAGGACAAAGGGAAAAATTACATTCAGAAATACAAGAAGATGGCAAAAATGCAGGCTGATCTTTGTAAATTGAGAAATATTTTACGCATGTTTTATCGGGATCACAAAAAGTATTCAAAATTACAGATTAAAATTCTCTTTGAAAGAGCGGATGCTGTTGAAAAGTCGGCTAGAAATGCTTTGGCAAAGCTTCATAGCAATATCCAAAAGAAATGTTGTCAGTTTAACGAAAAGCTTCCAAGGTATGGATTGGCAACTGCGGAACAGTTTATAGATGCAATGGAAAATGTTCGGCAACACAGTGAATATACGGAGGCGTACTTCTTAGAAAATTCGTATATTAATTTTGGAAGGAGCAATTGCAGTTTATGTAGCAGCAATAAAAATATATATACAAGCATACCTATCAATAGCGAAGGAAAAGCAATGTTTTTCATTTATGGCGAAAACGAGCCTGTTAGGGTTATTAGTAAATGTGTTTGTAAGACTAATGATTTAGAACAAATTCCTGGAACACCGACTCAAGAAAAAAGCATTTCTAACTGTGTTTTAAACAGTTCTTTTAGTTCTACCGAATATTTGGCAAAAAATTCTCTGTGTAGTAGAACAAACTGTCCTTAAAAGTACGAGACAACTATTGAACAATGCTCTAAAACTATTTCTGACAAGGAAATTATGATGGCTGAAGTCACCTATAACAATCTGAGTAAACATTCAAAACCAAAAATTGGGCAGCAGGTTACTTGGCAATGTCACCCTGATATCTGCAAGCTCTATCCGACGGATATTGAATTATGTCAAATTCTTTTTGATATCATTGAAAATAATATAGCATTAAAATTTTCAACTGACAAAGTGGTTAATTTCTACCTTGGCGGCTTGGATTATTGTGAAATCAATTACAGGGACACAAGAAAGCATGGGCATTCGTTATACTGCAGCCCAAATGAGGGATGTAAGAGCTATTTTCGTTCTCTAAGGGCACTAGCTCCACATTTTCCTGTCTTGAACTGTTTCATTAATAGCTTATATAAGGTAGTATCAAAATGTAAGATTATACAACATATTAATCTACTAAAAGTCAAGGGCTCGTACAAGGTACTAAGTCATTATATAGAAGAAGTGTCAAGTAGACTCTGTCTTAATAATAGTCAAGACTTCATTTACGGTGATAGCAATATTAGAGTTTCTGTGGATGAAAATACAATAATAAAATTATTTGGTGAGAGCCTTGATAAGGTAGGTAACATCAGGGATGTATACCCCACAATGCATTGTGACAGTTGTGAGCAGATAAAGACAAAATACCAATTGAAGAGTCTAAGATCCCTTTCAAATAAGAAAGGTTTTGATGTAATGATGGCCACGATTTTAGAACACCTACAACAGGACATACCCAAAGATGACAGAGAACAACTAATTCAATGTACAGGTTGGAAAGAGGATGTCATAGATTCATTCTCTGTCTGTGATTACTGTGCTGAGAAAATGTTGAAAAGTCAGGAGAATGTCCGATCAGTATTAAATAACCTTCATATCGACTGTACACCGGAATGCATAAAGTGTTTAAATAATTTTGAAATGGCAGTGATTCGATTTGTAATGCCTTGTCTTACGCTCGTCAGATTAGGGCAAGTAACTGCATTGAAGAGACCTAGAACAGAACTTGTTGACGCTCTTAAGGGGAGAATAGTATCCCATACTAGCTGATATAAGGTGGTTCCAGGTGTAGTTACATAATCCGGGTTGCAGCGGTAGCTAGCATCCTAGTAAGAGCTTGCCCAAAGCAATAGTTTGAATATTTCAATACAAGTTATAGTAAAAAACGAATTTTAGTCCATACTAACTAAAATTTAGAAATAAAACAACTTGCCAAAAGCAATATCAATTAGTTGAAAAAAAGTTTCCGTAATGAAATGGCTAAAAGTTATTGGCATTGGTGCCGCAGTCGCATCCATTGGAGTACCAATTTGGTGGGCTGTTAGAAAATATCTCGAACCAGTTTATGAGAACCAAACCATAACTACTCCAACAATTAAGAAGTGCGCCGAAACAAAACAAGAACGGCGAAGCGAAGCCTTTAAGGCGTATCCATAAACAAAAGTTTTAGAATCCACGGACCCAAAGGATGGATACACGAGACCAGGAGATTCCATACAAAGACGTGATCCTCTTGTGATTTCCACCGCAATGTTTGGGGCTCTTGTGTCATTGCTACCAACTCCACTATTAACTTTTAATAGTGTAAACATTCCACTCATCATCAGCACAAATATATCCTAATGAGTAAAGTCAAACTGTTCTCACTCCTTGAACTTTCTTCAAACACTAATAAAAACTATAGCAAAAATCCTTTCATTATATTCTCTGCAATCCTCTCCCGCTAATATTTCCGGCTCCCTGATTGGCTTAGAAGGAGACATGTGATCCTGTTTCCCTTTATCGGATCAAAACATTCTCCCCACCGATTATATAAATCAATTTCTCAGAAATTTAGTTCCCCTTCGATTACACAATCAATTTCTTGGAAATCCTCTCCCCTTCGATTAGGCAATCAATTTGCCTAATTGGTGCTGATTCAACAGCACCAACCCATGGTAATAAAATATCCGTCCCAATGTTCATTGTAGTAATCTCACCAGCTCAGACTTTGTATTTACAAATACCCCACCCCCAAAATTTGAAACCAAAAAACACATCGATTTTTTGAGAATGAATACTCTTAAGAAATTGAGAAAGAAATCTAACCTATTCATCAATAGAAACGTAGAAGCTGAGGTATTTACAAATGATGCAGCTCGTCTGACCCCTTTGCTGGATCTGAAACAGATTGGTAACATGGCAGTAACCTGCAAACCAAAGGAACAAATTATTCAAAAAGAAACTAGGCTCCTTTGGTTAGCAGCAGTTTACATATATTGAAATCACCATTTTCAACAGAAAAATGCAGACGTGTTATTTTGTTGAAAGCCAACGCATTTTGGTCGGCTCCGTAGCTTAGCAGTAGTTGACAAATAGCCAGTTTGTCTTTTTCTGCAATGGAGATAAGTTCCGCCGGTTTGGACCAGAATTCACTTACTTTTTGTGCAGCACAACGCAAAGGTGTTACTTGTAATTTACTCTTCAGATTTGGGTCGGCTCCATAGCTGAGCAGAAGTTGATAAATAGCCAGTTTTCCTTCTTTTGCAGAATAATGTAAAGGTGTTTTGTGAAGCCAATCTGTCACATTTGGGTCGGCTCCAAAGCTCAGCAGCAGTTGACAACTGGACAGTTTGCCTTTTCTTACAAGATAATGTAGCAGTTTTTTTCCATTCCAATAGTATTTCATAGTTGCATTTATGTCACCTCTTATATAATATCTTAAGACTCGTATCATGTACCAGAAACTTTACAAAAAATAAAACTAATTTTAAATTTTCCAGGTATTTTTTAGTTTGAGTTAAAAGATTAAAATCACTGCTCAGATATCATAAATATTTTCTGCAGTTTATATAATAACTTTAGCGATTCTAAACTGAAAAATAAAATATACAAAAAAAATTATTTTTATGGTCTGGAAATACACATTAAGTACCACAAACCTAAGAAAAAATAAAACTAATTTTAGAATTCTTATGTATTTTTTTTAGTTTGAATTAAGAGATTACAATTATTGCTCAGATATCATAAATATTTTTGCAGTTTACATAATAACTTTAGCGATTCTAAACTGAAAAATAAAATATATAAGAAAATGAATTTTTTGTTCTGGAAATTCATATCAAATCCTACTTCGAGTAGTTAGAACCCAACCAAAAATAAAACTAATTTAAAAATTTTAAGGTATTTTTCTAACTTGAACTGAAAGATTCAAATTATTGCTCGGATACCATAGATATTTTTGCAGTTTACACAAGCTGCAAAGAACACATACGGAAAAAGTTAATAATTACATTCAAAAGTCCAAAAAGATGGCAACAATACAGGCTGATCTTTGTAAATTGAGAAACATTTTACGAATTTTTACCGGGATTACGAAAAATGTTTAAAATTACAGATTAAAATAAGATTTGTATCAAGTACCAGTAACCAAACAAAATTTAAAACTAATTTTGAAATTTTCAGGTATTTTGTTAAATAGAATGAAAAGATTAAAATTACTGCTCAGATATCATAAATATGTTTGCAGTTTACATAATAACTTCAGTGATTCTAGACTGAAAAATAAAATATACAAAAAAAAATTAATTTTTTGGTCTGGAAATACACATCAAATCGGGTAGTTAGAACCGAACCAAAAATAAAACTAATTTTTAAATTTTAAGGTATTTTTCTTGTTGTAATTGAAAGATTCAAACTATTGGTCGGATTTTTTTTACGTAAATATTTTTACAGTTTACACAAGCTGCAAAGAACGCATAAAGACAAAGTTAAAAATTATATTCAGAAATCCAAGAAGAAGACAGAAATATGTTTTACCGGGATTACGAAAAATATTCAAAATTACACATTAGATTTCTCTCTGAAAGAGCGGATGTAGTTCAAAAGTCGACTAGAAATGCTTTGGAAAAAGTTCATAGTAATAGCCAAAAGAAATATTGTATTTTTAATGAAAATTTTCCAAGGTATGGACTGGCAACTGTGGAACAGTTTACAGTAGTAATGGAAAATATTAGATACCACTGTGAATAAACGGAGGCATAACCATCCTTTACTTAGTTTCAGCTTTATTCGATGATCGAGCCTTTATGTACTACAACTTACGATTATGACGGCATTGATCAATGTTGTGCATGAGAAAATGAAGTTTTTTGTAAAAAATAGATTCTGTTTAAAAAAAATTAATTACAGATGGCCCTAGATCCAGAGATTTTCTTTAAAATGAGCCATTGAACAACTCTCTATGATGTTCCAGTGCCAAGTTATATGTGTAAAAAGTGATTCTATTTTTTTATTTATTTTTTCACCCCTGTTCACCCCGGTAATTTTGTTCACCCCTGAGGAAAAGAAACAAACAAACAAGCAAATAAACATGCATCCCTGATCTTTCTTCTGGCAAAAATACCAAATTCTACATTTTTCAGATAGGAGCTTTAAAACTCTACAGTATGGTTTACTGATACGTTGAATCTGATGGTGTGTATTTCGTTAAGATTCTGTGACTTTTCATGGTTGTTTCTCCCTTTTTTCGAAATTAAGGCACATTTTCACACGCTCGTAACGTTTGATGGGTAACGTTAAACTTGATAAAACTTATATATTTTAAATTAGCATAAAAATTCAATTCTTTTGATGTATATGTTAGTATCAAAATTCTGTTTTTTAGAGTTTCGGTTACTATTGATACGAGTCACTCTTACTATACAGTTGTTTACCACAAACTAGTAATATGTAATAGTAATAGTAATAGTAATATGTACTTTACGGGTTAGGCCAAAACAATTTCGGTGCCGAGAGACAAAAAACAAAACTAATTTTAAAATTTTCAGGTATTTTTCCTGTTTGAATTTTTAAAAATACTGTTATTGGATAGACATCATAAATATTTTTTCACTTTATATAATAACTTTAGCGATTCTGAATTGAAATCTAAAATAAATAAATTGAATATCTTTCTTTGGAAATATTTAGACAGCACTATAGATGGTCATACGTACATCATGGGTTAAGCCAAAAACTTTGGTTCCAGGAGACAAAAAACATAACTAAATTAAAATTTTGAGGTGTTTTCTAGTTTGAATTAAAATATTAGTATTATTGAATTGAAATAGATATTTTTGAAGTTTACATAATAAATTTAACGACTTTACATAATAATGACAGCTAAAATAAATAAAATTTGAATATTTTTCTTTGGAAATGTAGGACAACAATATAGAGATACGTACTATACGGGTTAAGCCAAAAAAAGGTTGGTTTCAGGATACAATCATAACTTTGAACTGAGATGAAATAAAATTATTTAATCTAAATTAATTGGATAATTATTATTTTGTCAACAGATAATTGTGTATAAACATTGCATTCCCTTATTACGTCATATATGGTTATAGTCTATACGATTATGACGTCATTCATCAAGCTTGTACACGAAAATGTAGTTTTTTGTCAAAATTGATTCTATTTTAAAAACTATTTTTTATTTTTAATTAAAAAAGGCAATTGTAGCAATTGTCTTAAAGGAAATTAATTACAGGATGTAGCAATTTACTTTAAAATGAGCCATTATAAAGCTCTCTATGATTTTCCAGCTCCTAGCTAGCTGAGGGTAAAGAAAAACAAAAAACAAAAAAGATGCCTTTTAGGCAGAATGCTGTAGTAGTTGCCATTTTTCTTGATTTTTAAGGCAATATATTTCCCTTACTGTTGAAGCCATGGGAAAGAAAGTTTTCTCTATAGGGGTTTCGGGCAAAGCAGTTTTAATTGAGTACTTTTTGTTCTGACTCTTTTTTTTAGGAATTATGATTTAATAATTATTTTAGGAATAATAATTAATTTTTTTTTGTATATTTTATTTTTCAGTCTAGAATCACTAAAGCTATTATGTAAACTGCAAATATATTTATGATATCTGAGCAATAATTTTAATCTTTTCATTCAATTTAACAAAATACCTGAAAATTTCAAAATTAGTTTTAAATTTTGTTTGGTTACTGGTACTGGATACAAATCTTATTTTAATCTGTAATTTTAAACATTTTTCGTAATCCCGGTAAAAATTCGTAAAATGTTTCTCAATTTACAAAGATCAGCCTGCATTGTTGCCATCTTTTTGAACTTTTGAATGTAATTATTAACTTTTTCCGTATGTGTTCTTTGCAGCTTGTGTAAACTGCAAAAATATCTATGGTATCCGAGCAATAATTTGAATCTTTAAGTTCAAGTTAGAAAAATACCTTAAAATTTTTAAATTAGTTTTATTTTTGGTTGGGTTCTAACTACTCGAAGTAGGATTTGATATGTATTTCCAGAAAAAAAAATCCAATTTTCTTATATATTTTATTTTTCAGTTTAGAATCGCTAAAGTTATTATGTAAACTGCAAAAATATTTATGATATCTGAGCAATAATTGTAATCTCTTAATTCAAACTAAAAAAAATACATAAGAATTCTAAAATTAGTTTTATTTTTTCTTAGGTTTGTGGTACTTAATGTGTATTTCCAGACCATAAAAATAATTTTTTTTGTACATTTTATTTTTCAGTTTAGAACTGCTAAAGTTATTATGTAAACTGCAAAAATATTTATGATATCTGAGCAGTGATTTTAATCTTTTAACTCAAACTAAAAAATACCTGAAAAATTTAAAATTAGTTTTATTTTTTGTAAAGTTTCTGGTACATGATACGAGTCTTAAGATATTATATAAGAGGTGACATAAATGCAACTATGAAATACTATTGGAATGGAAAAAAACTGCTACATTATCTTGTAAGAAAAGGCAAACTGTTCAGTTGTCAACTGCTGCTGAGCTTTGGAGCCGACCCGAATGTGACAGATTGGCTCCTCAAAACACCTTTACATTATTCTGCAAAAGAAGGAAAACTGGCTATTTGTCAACTTCTGCTCAGCTATGGAGCCGACCCAAATCTGAAGAGTAAATTACAAGAAACACCTTTACATTGTGCTGCACAAAAAGTAAGTGAATTCTGGTCCAAACCGGCGGAACTTATCTCCATTGCAGAAAAAGACACACTGGCTATTTGTCAACTACTGCTGAGCTACGGAGCCGACCCAAATGCGTCGGCTTTCAGAGAAATAACACCTCTGCATTTTTCTGTTGAAAATGGTTATTTCAATATATGCAAACTGCTGCTAACTAAAGGAGCCAGACCAAATGTGAAAGGTGGCCCGTACAACGAAACACCTTTGGCTTATGCTATTGAAAATGGTAAATTCGATATTTGTCAACTGCTGCTAACTAAAGGAGCCAGACCAAATGTGAAAGGTGGCCCGTACAACAAAACACCTTTGGCTTATGCTATTGTAAATGGCAAATTCGATATTTGTCAACTGCTGCTTAGCAATGGAGCCAACCCAAACGTGAAAGGCGGTAGGTACAACAAAACAGCTCTACATTTTGCTGCTGAAGAAGGTACAGTCGATATTTTTCAACTGCTTTTGAAGAATGGAGCTAACCCAAATGTGAAAACCTCCTTATTCAACAGAACCCCTTTGCATTATGCTACTCTTAGAGGCGCACTGGATATTTGTAAACTGCTTCTGAGCTATGGAGCCAACCCAAATGCAAAATGTGGCCCATACAACAAAACATCTCTACATTTTGCTGCTGAAGAAGGCGCAGAGAACATTTGTCAACTGCTTTTGAGGAAAGGAGCTGACCCAAATGTGAAAAGCACCTTGTTCAACAAAACGGCTTTGCATTTTGCTGCTGAAAAAGGTTATCTGGATATTTGCCAACTGCTGCTGAACAATGGAGCCGACCTAAATGCAATAAGTGACATTGAATATACACAAAATCAAAAGAAAATTTTCAAAAGAAGAACAGCCTTAATCATTGCGTTAAAAAATCGTTCATTCAAAGAATATTTTGCCATAGCCCAATGTTTTTTGAAAATGAGACAGTTTATCATTCAAAGTTGCCTATAGATGTTAAAGAGGAATACCAGAAAATAATCAAGCATTTAGTAGGAAATAGTAATACTCCAGGACTACCACCAAAGAAGAAATGGTTTTGGAAACTATGGAAACTTGCCTTCAATGACGCTGACTGGTCACTTCAGTCAATGTGCCGGTATTTAGTCATGGAGCATTTATATTGTTCTGATACAGTGGACGAAGTTAAAAGAATGAACATACCAGAGACCTTAAAACAATATTTAATTTACCTCTATTTACCTTAACCACCTGCGCATCAGGGTTACCGTGGCAGCTAGCAGCCTATTAAGAGATGATCATTATAATAAAGAACGACCTGTAGCCTATACTAAACTTTACAGGTCACTTAATCCGGGTTGCTAAGCGGGTCCAATGCTAAGAAATATAAAACCCGGAACTCCTAAAAATAGAGTCAGATCAAAACAAAACTACAACATTAGAACCACCTTGTCTGAAACCCTACTAGATAAATAATGAATGAAGTTATAGTTTTATTAGAGCTATGATCCGGGTTGCAGCGGTATTTCCGGGTTGCAGCGGTAGCTAGCAACCTAGTAAGAGACGATCACGTCCAATGTTAAGAAATATAAAAACCCATAGTTCCTAACAGAGGAGTCAGATCAAAACAAAAAGTACACCATTAGAACCGCCTTGTCCGAAACCCCTGTATAAGAAACTTTCTGTCCCTTGGCTTGAACAGCAAGGGAAATATATTGGCATGAAAATCAAGTAAATTGACTTTAACCACGTTATTCTCCCCAAACGGGATATTTTTTTCTCTTTTCTTTTTTTTTCTTTTCCACAGATAGCTTGGCACTGGAACATCGTAGAGGGTTGTTCAATAGCTCATTTTAAAGGAAATTAATTGGGTTAAAAATCTATAGTAACTAAAATAAATTATTTCTAAAAGAGAATAAATTTTTCCACCAAAAACTGCATTTTTGATGTCTTTTCACACTGCAGTCTTTCAAACATAATCGTATACCAGCGGTAAGATTTGAACCCACTCCTCCGAAGAGACTGGTGGCTAACACCAGTGTCTTGGACCACTCGGCCAGGCTGCCTCTCATAAATAAATATATATGTGAATTTGGGTTGCAGCAGTAGCTAGCAACCTAGTAAGAGACGATCAGTCCCATGCTAAGAAATATAACAAAACTCCTAAAAATAGAGTAAGATCAAAACAAAAGTACATCATTAGAACTACCTTGTCTGAAACCCTACTAGATAAATAATGAATGTCGTAGCTTTATATTAGAGCTATGACGTGAATAGAAAAACACGAAATTATATTGTTGTTTCTGATGACGTCATGAAATAATATCATTGCGCCTTGACGTCAATAAAATCATTACGCCGTGACGTCATAATCCGGGTTGCAGCGGTAGCTAGCAACCTGGTAAGAGACGATCACGTCCAATGTTAAGAAATATAAATTACTACTTAAGAACGACACAGATGTAAATTCTCTCATTCTTGATTAGAATAATGGTTAGATCGAAGCAAGCTATACGCAATTTGAAAAAACAGTACTACACAAACAACAGAGATAGTATCTTGAAAAGAGAAAAGCAAAGGTTTTCAACCGACCAGGCGCATCGAGAAGTAAAAATTGAGAGAGCAAAACAAAGGTATTCAACCGACCAGGCGTATCGAGAAGTAATAATTGAGAGAGCAAAACAAAGGTATTCAACCGACCAGGCGCATCGAGAAGTAAAAATTGAGAGAGCAAAACAAAGGTATTCAACCGACCAGGCGTATCGAGAAGTAATAATTGAGAGAGCAAAACAAAGGTATTCAACCGACCAGGCATATCGAGAAGTAATAATTGAGAGAGCAAAATTCTAGTAAGAGACGATTATGTCAAATGTTAAGAAATATAAAAACCCCTAACTCCTAAAAAGGAGTCAGGTAAAACAAAAAGTAACCATTAGAACCACCTTGTCCGAAACCCTTGCATAGGAAACTTTCTGTACCTTAGCATGAACAGCAAGGGAAATATATTGGCTTGAAAATCAAGAAAAGTGGCAGCTACTACAATATTCTGCCTAAATGGGATTTTTTTTTCTTTCCCGCAGGATAGCTTGGCACTGAAAAGACATCAAAATTGCAGTTTTTGTATGAAGTGATTCTATTTTTTATTAAAAAGGCACTAGAAATTTAAATTTTTTCTCAAATAAGCCATCTTGCAAAATTCTAGGACCTCTGTGTCGATACCATCACCCCTGGGAAAAAAGGCAAATAAACACGCATCTGTGATCTTTCTTCCAGCAAAAAATATAAAACTCCACGTTTTTGCAGTTAGGAGCTTGAAACCTCTACAGTACGGTTCTCTGATATTCTGAAACAGATGGTGTGATTTTCATTAAGATTCAATGACTTTTAGGGGATGGTTTTCTCTTTTTTTGAAAATTAGGCAAATTTTCTCTAGCTCATAACTATTAATGGATATGAGTAAAGTGCCTTAAAGCGTTTCTCCTGAGAAATTTTATTTCTCAGTAGAGTGGTTTTACTGAGAAATTTTGGCTACTTAAAAAAGTACCTTTTTCTTAAGTAGCCAAAAAGTTTATTTGACCGCAAGATGGTTGTTTCTGCCATTGTTGTAATGGTGATTTCTATAATTTTATCCCAGAGACGGCAAAATTGTTATCGACTAAAATTCTGAGATAGCCGATCAATATACCACTCTAAAAAAATGGCTACTGAGACTTCCTATTTTTAGAAGCACTAATGATGGGTGGTCACTCATTCGGTCTAAAGAGTCATGTAGTTCATACAAAATTAGCAGCTAAAATAGACATTTATTTTTAACCTTCATTTAGCTAAATTGATTCATTTCATGATTAATAAAAATTAGGCACAGTCATTTATAATAGTATATCAGCTATTATGAAGGAGGGCCGTTGGGTTATTGTCTAGGTGGGGGATAGTTGAGACTGATTCCTCAAATAGTGTATTTTTACACTCGAGTTTGAAGTTTTACTTTCGAACTTGCTTTTGACATCAAAAATTTAATTTTTGAATCTAAATTAAAATGTATACCGATCCAAAAACCGGATCTAAACTTAATATTAGCCTGCAAAACTATTAATCTTTATACTATAAAGTAAAATGTACTTTTAACATTTTGGGAGTGCAAAATTCTTGGTATCTGTCTTTTTACCTTCATACCAAGAATAGTTTATGTTATAAAACATAAAATATTTTTAACATGGGCCATTGAAAACCTGCGTTTTGCTGTGGATAGTGTGTTGGAATTCTATTCCCAAAGTTGCAGGGTCAGTTCTTGCCGCAGGCTAATATTTTTACATATTTTTCAATTTAAAGTCTAAACAAAACTTCTAATAACAACTACAGCATTAGATCCTCTTGACTGACATCGATCCTTTATGTAATTTCTTGTGTCCCTGTAATTGATTTCACAATAATCCAAGCCACCAAGGTAGAAATTAACCACTTTGTCAGTTGAAAATTTTAATGCTATATTATTTTGAAGGATATCAAAAAGAATTTGACATAATTCAATATCCGTCGGATAGAGCTTGCAGATATCAGGGTGACATTGCCAAGTAACCTGCTGCCCAATTTTTGGTCTTGAATGTTTACTCAGATTGTTATAGGTGACTTCAGCCATCATAATTTCCTTGTCAGATCTAGATTCAGAGCATTTTTCAATAGTTGTCTCGTACTTTTCAGGACAGTTTGTTCTACTACACAGGGAATTTTCTGCCAAATATTCAGAAGAACTAAAAGAACTGTTTAAAACACAGTTAGAAATGCTTTTTTCTTGAGTCGGTGTTCCAGGAATTTGTTCTAAATCATTAGTCTTACAAACACATTTACTAATAACCCTAACAGGCTCGTTTTCGCCATAATTGAAAAACATTGCTTTTCCTTCGCTGTTGATAGGTATGCTTGTATATATATTTTTATTGCTGCTAAATAAACTGCAATTGCTCCTTCCAAAATTAATATACGAATTTTCAAAGAAGTACGCCTCCGTGTATTCACTGTGTTGTCGAACATTTTCCATTGCATCTATAAACTGTTCCGCAGTTGCCAATCCATACCTTGGATGCTTTTCGTTAAACTGACAACATTTCTTTTGGATATTACTATGAAGCTTTGCCAAAGAATTTCTAGCCGACTTTTCAACAGCATCCGCTCTTTCAAAGAGAATTTTAATCTGTAATTTTGAATACTTTTCGTGATTCCGATAAAACATGCGTAAAAACTTTCTCAATTTACAAAGATCAGCCTGCATTTTTGCCATCTTCTTGTATTTCTGAATGTAATTTTCCCTTTGTCTCTATGCGTTCTTCGGTACAACCTCGCAGAGAATTTAATTTTTTCATTATAGATTTTGTCACCCCAGTAACGCTCCTTGATCTTTTGTTTGGCTGTCTCAATTTTTACTTCTCGATACACCTGGACGGTTGAATACCTTTGCTTTTGGTTTTTCTTATATTTGATGCGGTAATCTTCATCATTGTGATAACTATCGTTGAACTTTTGTTTGGCTGTCTCTATTTTTGCATGTCTATAATCTTCATCATTGAGATAACACATCTTGCTGTTTTGTTTTGCTCTCTCAATTATTACTTCTCGATACGCCTGGTCGGTTGAATACCTTTGCTTTTTTCTTTTCAAGTTGCTATCTCTGTTGTTTGTGTAGTACTGTTTTTTCAACTTGCGTATAGCTTGCTTGATTGAAACCATTATGTAATTATGAATGAGAACATTTACAGTTCTGATGCTTCTTATATAGTAATTATGACGTCACGGCGTAATGATTTTATTGACGTCATAGCGCAATGATATTATTTCATGACGTCTTCAGAAACAACAATATATTTTCGTGTTTTTCTATTCACGTCATAGCTCTAGTATAAAACTATGACGACATTCAATATTTATCTAGTAGGGTTTCAGACAAGGTAATTCTAATGATGTACTTTTGTTTTGATTTGACTCTATTTTTAGGAGTTTTGTTATATTTCTTAGCATTGGACTGATCGTCTCTTACTAGATTGCTAGCTACTGCCGCAACCCAGATTCAAATATATATTTATTTATGAGAAGCAACCTGACCGAGTGGTCCAAGGCACTGGTGTTAGCCACCAGTCTCTTCGGAGGCGTGGGTTCAAATCTTACAGATGGTATACGATTATGTTTGAAAGACTGCAGTTTGAAAAGACATCTGAAATGCGGTTTTTGGTTGAAAAATTTATTCTCTTTTAGAAATCATTTATTTTAGTTACAAAAGGTTTTTAACCCAATTAATTTTCTTTAAAATGAGCTATTGAACAACCCTCTACGATGTTCCAGTGCCAAGCTATCTCTGGATACAAAAGAAAAGAGAAAAAAATATCCCGTTTGTGGAGAATAACGTGGTAAAAGTCAATTTGCTTGATTTTCAAGCCAATATATTTTCTTTGTTATTCAAGCCAAAGGGCGGTAAGTTTCCTTTATAGAGGTTTCGGACAAGGCGGTTCTAATGGTGTACTTTTTGTTTTGATCTGACTCCTTTGTTAGGAAATATGGGTTTTTATATTTCTTAACATTGGACGTGATCGTCTCTTACTAGGTTGCTAGCTACCGCTGCAACCCGGATGAATACCTTTGCTTTTTTCTTTTCAAGTTACTATCTCTGTTGTTTGTGTAGTACTGTTTTTTCAACTTGCGTATAGCTTGCTTTATTGAAACCATTATGTAATTATGAATGAGAACATTTACAGTTCTGACGCTTCTTATATAGTAATTATGACGTCACGGCGCAATAATTTTATTGACGTCATAGCGCAATGATATTATTTCATTACGTCTTCAGAAACAACAATATATTTTCGTGTTTTTCTAATCACGTCATAGCTCTAATATAAAACTATGACGACATTCAATATTTATCTAGTAGGGTTTCAGACAAGGTAATTCTAATGATGTACTTTTGTTTTGATTTGACTCTATTTTTAGGAGTTTTGTTATATTTCTTAGCATTGGACTGATCGTCTCTTACTAGATTCCTTTATAGAGGATTCGGACAAGGCGGTTCTAATGGTGTACTTTTTGTTTTGATCTGACTCTTTTTTTAGGAGTTGGGGGGTTTTATATTTCTTGACATTGGAGGTGATCGTCTCTTACTAGGTTGCTAGCTACCGCTGCAACCCGGATCAAAATTAAATTGCTTAATATTGCCTAGAGTTAGTTGTTTACAATATCGTAACAATTTATTTTATGATAATAATTAGTTTTGTTAATTACAAAAGGTTTCTATATACAGCAATTTCCATTAAAATGAGCCATTAGACAGCTCTTTATTATGACCAAGAAATGTTTGATTTAAAAATTCAATTAATATGGGTTACACTTCATTCCTTATTGTAATTACCATAATCAACTATATCTGTCCTTTATGAAAACTTTACTAACCTATACTATAGTTAAGTGGGCTATAAAATTTAGTATAGGCAAGAGGTCGTTCCTTATTATGAATATTTAATAATGATAATATTGTATCAAGTTGTTTAAACATTAAGATAAAATAAGACTCATTTAAAGATTTTTAGGAATGTATATAGTTTCTTTTCATAAAGTGAAATTATTACTCAAACATTCTGAATATTTTTGCAGTTTACAGAGTTTTGCACTTTTTTCTCATACCTTTTGCATTGTCATAATATAAATACTGTAATCTTAACTACTTTACCAGTTAGTATTGGGAAGAGTTCGTTCTTTATTATAATAAACAGCAATGAAATTGATGAGGATGGTGATGACTTCAGGCTCCCGAAAAGCCTAGGGGTCATACGGCTCAGTATTCTTTCATGATAGTAGACGAGACGAAGGTAGTTTGATGAGAGCTGGAAAGTTGTCAGTAACCTTCTTGATGAGAGTTGGTTTTCGAAGAGGCTAATAATTCATATATACCACTGGGTAAGGTTAAACTCTCTTTTAATTCCATATTCATTGTGGTATCAATAAAGGAAGTAGTTCTTGGTCTTTGAATTCAATGTGTACTCTTTGAAATTATATAACTCTTTACACGAAAATTCTCCATTTTGTTTTATACTTTTCCTTAGATTTATTCTAGGACGCTATAGTGTAGCCGTTATTAGGAAGGAACATTTGTTAATAATAATCATACCTATGAACTTTTTTTTAAAATAACCTCTGTATAAATTATGATGAACTATATAGGTTCTTTATGTAACTATGTTTAGGAACACCAGTCTCTTCGGAGGCGTGGGTTCAAATCTTACCGCTGGTATACGATTATGATTTATGTACAAAAATCAAATATCTTTGAAAAGACTGCAGCATGAAAAGACATCAAAAATGTAGTTTTTGGTGGAAAAATTTATTCTCTTTTAGAATTAATTTATTTTCGTTACTAAAGATTTTTAACCGAATTAATTTCCTTTAAAATGAGCTATTGAAAAACTCTCTACGATGTTCCAGTGCCAAGCTATCTGTGGATAAGAAAGAAAAAGAGAAGAAAAAAAATATCCCGTTTGGGCAGAATGATGTAGTAGCTGCCACTTTTCTTGATTTTCAAGCCAATATATTTCCCTTGCTTTTCAAGCCAAGGGACAGAAAGTTAACTATACAGGGGTTTCGGACAAGGCGGTTCTAATGGTGTACTTTTTGTTATTACCTGACTCTTTTTTAGGAGTTAGGGGTTTTTATATTTCTTAACATTGGACGTGATCGTTTCTTACTAGGTTGCTAGCTACCGCTGCAACCCGGATCTTTACTGCAATTACAAACAGGAAAAGGCCTACGGCTTTTTCTTCTTTGAAATAGTAAGAGACGAACCTCAAGTAATTACCCCTGGAACCACCATTTATCAGTTACTATGGATGAGAGATCGTTCTTTACTGTAAATGCTGTTCAAGCCAAGGGACTGAAAGTTTACTATAAAGGGGTTTCAGGCAAGGCGGTTTTAATGGTGTACTTTTTGTTTTGATCTGACTCCTTTTTTAGGAACTATGAGTTTTTTAATTCGTAACATTGGAAGTGATCGTCTCTTACTAGGTTGCTAGCTACCGCTGCAACCAGGATAATTGTGACAGAAAGTTTCCTATACAGGGGTTTCAGACATGGCGGTTCTAATGGTGTACTTTTGGTTTTGATCTAACCTTTTTCTTAGGAGTTATGGGTTTTTATATATCTTAACATTGGACGTGATCGTCTCTTACTAGGTTGCTAGCTACCGCTGCAACCCGGATATACATGATATAATTTTTAGTCAAATAATAGTTTAAGCCTTCGGTAGCTCAGTTGGTAGAGTCGTCGGACGGCAAATGGACGTATGTCACTGGTTCAAATCCAGGCCGATGCAATTTTTTACCACCTTTGTTTTCAACTATACTCTGTCTCGTGTTTTAAATTAATCCTTTATGTATTTGTTTTGATCTGACTCCTTTGTTAGGAACTATGGGTTTTTATATTTCTTAAAATTGGACGTGATTGTCTCTTACTAGGTTGCTAGCTACCGCTGCAACCCGGATTGCTAGCTACCGCTGCAACCCGGATAACATTGGACGTGATCGTCTCTTACTAGGTTGCTAGCTACCACTGCAACCCGGAAAAACCCGGATTCAGAAACCACAACATAATTTCGTGTTTTTCTATTCACGTCATAGCTCTAATATAAAGCTATGACGACATTCATTATTTATCTAGTAGGGTTTCAGACAAGGTAGTTCTAGTGATGTACTTTTGTTTTGATCTTACTCTATTTTTAGGAATTTTGGGTTTTTATATTTCTTAGCATGGGACTGATCGTCTCTTACTAGGTTGCTAGCTACTGCTTCAACCCAAATTATAAGAGGCAGCCTGGCCGAGTGGTCCAAGACACTGGTGTTAGCCACCAGTCTCTTCAGAGGCGTGGGTTCAAATCTTGCCGCTGGTATACGATTATGTTTGAAAGACTGCAGTGTGAAAAGACATCAAAAATGCAGTTTTTGGTGGAAAAATTTATTCTCTTTTAGAAATAATTTATTTTAGTTACTATAGATTTTTAACCCAATTAATTTACTTTAAAATGAGCTATTGAACAACCCTCTACGATGTTCCAGTGCCAAGCTATCTGTGGAAAAGAAAAAAAGAAAAAAAAAGAAAAAATATCCCGTTTAGGCAGAATGTTGTAGTAGTTGCCAATTTTCTTGATTTTCAAGCCAATATATTTCCCTTGCTGTTCAAGCCAAGAGACAGAAAGTTTCCTATACAGGGGTTTCGGACAAGGCGGTTCTATTGATGTACTTTTTGTTTTGATCTGACTCCTCTGTTAGGAACAATGGGTTTTTATATTTCTTAACATTGGACGTGATCGTCTCTTATTAGGTTGCTAGCTACCGCTGCAACCCGGATAATCATATATATTATTATCGATCCTTATTACAAAATCATTATCATCAAATTTATTAATCAAAATCAATTTTATGCTGCATCATTACAAACAGGAAAAAGCCTACGGCTTGTTTGTAATTTCTTTGAAATTACAAACAGGAAAAAGCCTACGGCTTTTTCTTCTTTGAAATAGTAAGAGACGAACCTCAAACAATCAAGTAGCTAATTAAGTCCAATGTATGCAAGGGTTTGTTATTTCAATGATCGTTCTTTAATGTAATTTGTCCTTATGCGTTCTTCGGTACAACCTCGCAGAGAATTTAATTTTTTCATTATAGCTTTTGTCACCCCAGTATCTACCCATTATTCTGGTAGCAACTTTTTTCTTATGTTTTTTTCGGTAATCTATATCGTTTTCATACCTTTCCTTGCTCTTTTGTTTCGCTGTCTCAATTTTCCCTTCTCGATACCCCTGATCCGTAAGATACCTCTGTTTTGCTCTGTCATATTTCATTTTCTTAAATCCTGGATCACAAGACATCTTAGTAGCAATCCTTACGCGTGCTCGAGCTTTATTGCGTTTGGTGGCATTTTTATCTCATTTAAATAAACTTTTCTGATATTTCAGGATGTTAGCTTTATTTTTTGTGTAGTAAAGTTTTCTCTTAGTAGAAATTTGGATTGTTCTATTTTGATATTGTTTTTGGTTATTCTTTCTTTTTTTCCACTCGCGTGAGATCATATTTTTTCAAGGTTTAAAATTATTAAGCACACAAAATCCCGTGTCGAGTATCTGAAACCTAGCATAAAACAAAACTAATTTTAAAATTTTCAGGTATTTATCTTGTTTGAATTACAAAATTAGTATTATTGGTTAGACACCATAAATATTTTTGCAGTTTACATAATAAGTTTAGTGATTCTGGACTGAAAACTAAAATAATTGCAATTATGAGACAATAATATGGAGATATGTACTTTACGGGTTACAAACCAAAAAAAGCTTGGTTCCAGGATACAATAATAAATTTGAACTGAGATGAAAAAAAAATTTCTTCCAGGAGACAAAAAGCAAAACTAATTTTAGAATTTTCATGTATTTTTGTTGTTTAAATTAAAAAATTACTATTACTGATTAGGTATCATAAATATTTTTGCAGTTTACATAATAATTTTAGCGATTAAGCCAAAAAAGAAAATTTTGGTTCCAGGAGTTTCGGTTACTATTGAGACAAGTAGCTATTATTACTATAGAGTTCATTACATGGACTGTTTTATTGCTTCAAAATTCAAATATCTTTGAAAAGACTGCAGTATGAAAATACATCAAAAATGCAATTTTTTTGACAAAATTGATTCTACTTTAAAAAGTATTTTATTTTTAAATACAAAAGTGACTAGATGTTGCAATTTCCTTTAAAATGAGCTATTATACAGCTCTCTATGATTTTCCAGTGCCCAGCTAGCTGAGCAGAAAAAAAAAGCGGAAAGAAAAAAATATCTCGTTTGTGGAGAATAACGTGGTAAAAGTCAATTTTCTTGATTTTCAAGCCAATATATTTTCTTTGTTATTCAAGCCAAAGGGCGGTAAGTTTCCTTTATAGAGGATTCGGACAAGGCGGTTCTAATGGTGTACTTTTTGTTTTGATCTGACTCTTTTTTTTAGGAGTTGGGGGGTTTTATATTTCTTGACATTGGAGGTGATCGTCTCTTACTAGATTGCTAGCTACTGCCGCAACCCCGATTCACATATATATTTATTTATGAGAGGCAACCTGACCGAGTGGTCCAAGGCACTGGTGGTAGCCACCAGTCTCTTCGGAGGCGTGGGTTCAAATCTTACCGCTGGTATACGATTATGTTTGAAAGACTGCAGTGTGAAAAGACATCGAAAATGCAGTTTTTGGTGGAAAAATTTATTCTCTTTTAGAAATAATTTATTTTAGTTACAAAAGTTTTTTTAACCCAATTAATTTCCTTTAAAATGAGCTATTGAACAACCCTCTACGATGTTCCAGTGCCAAGCTATCTCTGGATACAAAAAAAAGAGAAAAAAATATCCCTTTTGTGGAGAATAACGTGGTAAAAGTCAATTTGCTTGATTTTCAAGCCAATATATTTTCTTTGTTATTCAAGCCAAAGGGCGGTAAGTTTCCTTTATAGAGGTTTCGGACAAGACGGTTCTAATGGTGTACTTTTTGTTTTGATCTGACTCCTTTGTTAGGAACTATGGGTTTTTATATTTCTTAACATTGGACGTGATCGTCTCTTACTAGGTTGCTAGCTACCACTGCAACCCGGAGGTTGCTAGCTACCGCTGCAACCCGGATTGCTAGCTACCGCTGCAACCCGGATTTTGTAAAAAGTGATACTAGTTGCCCTCCAATTTTTTGGATCATTTAAAAAGGGCACTAGAACTTTTAATTTTTGCTCGAATGAGCCCTATTGTGACATTCTAGGACCACTTGGTCAATACGATCACCCCTGGGAAAAACAAAAATGAACACGTATCCGTGATCTTTCTTCTGGCAAAAATACAAAATTCCACATTTTTGCAGATATGAGCTTGAAACCTCTACAGTAAAGTTCTCTAATATTCTGCACCTGCTGGTGTGATTTTCATTAAAATCCGGGTTGCAGCGGTAGCTAGCAACCTAGTAAGAGACGATCACGTCCAATGTTAAGAAATATAAAAACCCATAGTTCCTAACAAAGGAGTCAGATCAAAACAAAAAGTACACCATTAGAACCGCCTTGTCCGAAACCCCTGTATAGAAAAACTTTCTGTCCCTTGGCTTGAACAGCAAGGGAAATATATTGGCTTGAAAATCAAGAAAATTGACTTTAACCACGTTATTCTCCCCAAACGGGATATTTTTTTCTTTTCTTTTCTTTTCCACAGATTGCTTAGCGCTGGAACATCGTAGAGAGTTGTTCAATAGCTCATTTTAAAGGAAATTAATTGGGTTAAAAATCTATAGTAACTAAAATAAATTATTTCTAAAAGAGAATAAATTTTTCCACCAAAAACTGCATTTTTGATGTCTTAATAAAGATCGAACTCTTCCCTATACTAACTTGCATACGCAACTTCACTATAGTTAAGATTATAGTATTTATATTATGCATCATTTCCGGGTTGCAGCGGTAGCTAGCAACCTAGTAAGAGACGATCACGTCCAATGTTAAGAAATATAAAAACCCGTAGCTCCTAAAAACAGAGTCAGATCAAAACAAAAAGTACACCATTAGAACCGCCTTGTCCGAAACCCCTATAAAGGAAACTTACCGTCCTGCGGCTTGAATAACAAAGAAAATATATTGGCTTGATAATCAAGAAAATTGACTCTAACCACGTTATTCTCCACAAAGGGGATATTTTTTTCTTTCTTTTCCACAGATAGCTTGGCACTGGAACATCGTAGAGAGTTGTTCAAGGGCTCATTTTAAAGGAAATCTCTAGATCTAGCGCTATTTGTACTTAATTTTTTTTTTTAATTAATTTTTTTTACGAAAAACTTAATTTTTTATATACAATATTAAACAATGACGTCATAGTCTTTGGATGTAGTTAGTACATAAAGTCTGGATCATCGAATTAAAGCTGAAACTAAGTAAAGAACAATTATGCCTCCATATATTCACAGTGATCTATAAAATTTCCCATTACATCTATAAACTGTTCCACAGTTGCCGGTTCATACCTTGGAAGCTTTTCACTAAACATGCAACATTTCTTTTGGATATTACTATGAAGTTTTGCGAAAGCATCTCTAGCTGACTTTTCAACAAAATCCATTCTTTCAGAGATAATTTTAATCTTTAATTTTGAATATTTTTCGTAATCCCGGTAAAAAATTCGTAAAATTTTTCTAAATTTACTAAGATCAGCCAGCATTGTTGCCATGTTTTTGGACTTCTGAATCTAATTTTTAATTTTGCCCTTATGCGTTCTTTGCAGCTTGTGTAAACTGCAAAATATCCATGGTATCCGAGCAATAGTTTGAATATTTCAATTCAAGCTAGAAAAATACCTGAAAATGTTAAAATTAGTTTTATTTTTAGTTAGGTTCTAACTACCCGATGTGGAATTTACTATGTATTTTCAGACCAAAAAATTCAATTTTTTAATATATTTCATTTTTCAGTTTAGAATCGCTAAAGTTATTATGTAAACTGCAAAAATATTTATGATATATGAGCAATAATTTTAATCTTTTAATTCAAACTAACAAAATACCTGAAAATTTAAAAATTAGTTTAATTTTTTGTTAGGTTATGGGTACATGATACGAGTCTTAAAAAGTTTCAATTAGATAATAATATTATTTCTTGTTTTGTAATAAGATGCGTTCTAATAGAGTTATACGTAATTTAAAAAAACATTACTATACAAAAAACAGAGACAACATCTTGAAAAGAGAAAAGCAAAGGTATTCAACCGACAAGGCGTATCGAGATGCGAAAATTGAGAGAGCCAAACAAAAGATTAAGGAACGGTATGATAACGATAAAGATTACCGAAACAAACATAAGAAAAAAGTTGCTACCAGAATAATGGGTAGATACTGGGGTGACAAAAGCTATAATGAAAAAATTAAATTCTCTGCGAGGTTGTACCGAAGAACGCATAAGGACAAAGGGAAAAATTACATTCAGAAATACAAGAAGATGGCAAAAATGAAGGCTGATCTTTGTAAATTGAGAAACATTTTACGCATGTTTTATCGGGATCATGAAAAGTATTCAAAATTACAGATTAAAATTCTCTTTGAAAGAGCGGATGCTGTTGAAAAGTCGGCTAGAAATTCTTTGGCAAAGCTTCATAGTAATATCCAAAAGAAATGTTGTCAGTTTAACGAAAAGCTTCCAAGGTATGGATCCGGGTTGCAGCGGTAGCTAGCAACCTAGTAAGAGACGATCACGTCCAATGTTAAGAAATATAAAACCCATAGTTCCTAACAAAGGAGTCAGATCAAAACAAAAAGTACACCATTAGAACCGTCTTGTCCGAAACCCCTGTATAGGAAACTTTCTGTCCCTTGGCTTGAACAGCAAGGGAAATATATTGGCTTGAAAATCAAGAAAATTGTCTTTAACCACGTTATTCTCCCCAAACGGGATATTTTTTTCTCTTTTCCTTTTTCTTTTCCACAGATAGCTTGGCACTGGAACATCGTAGAGGGTTGTTCAATAGCTCATTTTAAAGGAAATTAATAGGGTTAAAAATCTATAGTAACTAAAATAAATTATTTCTAAAAGAGAATAAATTTTTCCACCAAAAACTGCATTTTTGATGTCTTTTCACACTGCAGTCTTTCAAACATAATCGTATACCAGCGGTAAGATTTGAGCCCACGCCTCCGAAGAGACTGGTGGCTAACACCAGTGTCTTGGACCACTCGGCCAGGCTGCCTCTTATAATTTGGATTGCAGCAGTAGCTAGCAACCTAGTAAGAGACGATCAGTCCCATGCTAAGAAATATAAAAACCCAAAACTCCTAAAAATAGATTAAGATCAAAACAAAAGTACATCATTAGAACTACCTTGTCTGAAACCCTACTAGATAAATAATGAATGTCGTCATAGCTTTATATTAGAGCTATGACGTGAATAGAAAAACACGAAATTATATTGTTGTTTCTGATGACGTCATGAAATAATATCATTGCACCATGACGTCAATAAAATCATTACGCCGTGACGTCATAATTACTACTTAAGAACGACAAAGATGTAATTTCTCTCATTCTTGATTAGAATAATGGTTAGATCGAAGCAAGCTATACGCAATTTTAAAAAACAGTACTACACAAACAACAGAGATAGTATCTTGAAAAGAGAAAAGAAAAGGTATTCAACCGACCAGGCGTATCGAGAAGTAAAAATTGAGAGAGCAAAACAAAGTTATTCAACCGACCAGGCGTATCTAGAAGTAATAATTGAGAAAGCAAAACAAAACAGCAAGATGTGTTATCACAATGATGAAGATTATAGACATGCAAAAATTGAGACAGCCAAACAAAAGTTCAAGGAGATTTATCACAATGATGAAGATTACCGCATCAAATATAAGAAAAACTAAAAGCAAAGGTATCCAACCGTCCAGGTGTATCGAGAAGTAAAAATTGAGACAGCCAAACAAAAGATCAAGGAGCGTTACTGGGGTGACAAAATTTATAATGAAAAAATTAAATTCTCTGCGAGGTTGTACCGAAGAACCCATAAGGACAAAGGGAAAAATTACATTCAGAAATACAAGAAGATGGCAAAAATGCAGGCTGATCTTTGTAAATTGAGAAACATTTTACGCATGTTTTATCGGGATCACGAAAAGTAGTCAAAATTACAGATTAATATTCTCTTTGAAAGAGCAAATGCTGTTGAAAAGTCGGCTATAAATTCTTTGTCAAAGCTTCATAGTAATATACAAAAGAAATGTTGTCAGTTTAACGAAAAGCTTCAAAGGTATGGATTGGCAACTGCGGAACAGTTTATAGATGCAATGGAAAATGTTCGACAACACAGTGAATATACGGAGGCGTACTTCTTAGAAAATTCGTATATTAATTTTTGAAGGAGCAATTGCAGTTTATGTAGCAGCAATAAAAATATATATACAAGCATACATATCAACAGCGAAGTAAAAGAAATGTTTTTCAATTATGGCGAAAACGAGCCTGTTATGGTTATTAGTTAATGTGTTTGTAAGACTAATGATTTAGAACAAATTCCTGGAACACCGACTCAAAAAAAAGCATTTCTAACTGTGTTTTAAACAGTTCTTTTAGCTCTACTGAATATTTGGCAAAAAATTCTCTGTGTAGTAGAACAAACTGTCCTGAAAAGTACGAGACAACTATTGAAAAATGCTCTAAAACTAGATCTGACAAGGAAATTATGATGGCTGAAGTCACCTATAACAATCTGAGTAAACATTCAAAACCAAAAATTGGGCAGCAGGTTACTTGGCAATGTCACCCTGATATCTACAAGCTCTATCCGACGGATATTGAATTATGTCAAATTCTTTTTGATATCCTTGAAAATAATATAGCATTAAAATTTTCAACTGACAAAGTGGTTGATTTCTACCTTGGCGGCTTGGATTATTGTGAAATCAATTACAGGGACACAAGAAAGCATGGGCATTCATTATACTGTAGCCCAAATGAGGGATGTCAGAGCTATTTGCGTTCTCTAAGGGCACTAGCTCCACATTTTCCTGTCTTGAACTGTTTCATTAATAGCGTATATAAGGCAGTATCAAAATGTAAGATTATACAACATATTAATCTACTAAAAGTCGAGGGCTCGTACAAGGAACTAAGTCATTACATAGAAGAAGTGTCAAGTAGACTCTGTCGTAATAATAGTCAAGACTTCATTTACGGTGATAGCAATATTAGAGTTTTTGTGGATGAAAATACAATATTAAAATTATTTGGTGAGAGCCTTGATAAGGTAGCTAACAACAGGGATGTATACCCCACATTGCATTGTGACAGTTGTGAGCAGATAAAGACAAAATACCAATTGAAGAGTCTAAGATCCCTTTCAAATAAGAAAGGTTTTGATGTAATGATGGCCACGATTTTAGAACACCTACAACAGGACATACCCAAAGATGACAGAGAACAACTAATTCAATGTACAGGTTGGAAAGAGGATGTCATAGATTCATTCTTTGTCTGTGATTACTGTGCTGGGAAAATGTTGAAAAGTCAGGAGAATGTCCGATCAGTATTAAATAACCTTCATATAGACTGTACACCGGAATGTATAAAGTGTTTAAATAATTTTGAAATGGCAATGATTCGATTTGTAATGCCTTGTCTTACGATCGTCAGATTAGGGCAAGTAACTGCATTGAAGAGACCTAGAACAGAACTTGTTGACGCTCTTAAGGGGAGAATAGTATATCTACCTGTTGATGTGCAAGCAAATGCAGATATTCAGCCTGAAAAACTTCTTAACATTGATAGTTTTGTAGTCATTGTCAATGGTCAGCCTACTTACAACAAGAATGTTTGGACTGCACAAATAGATCTGAGAAAAGTCCATGAAGCACTGTTGTGGTTAAGAGAGAACAACAGTCTCTATAAAACAATACATGCATACACCCTAGAAGATTTAAATAAAATACGTGAAGAACGTCGTGCTGAAAAAGCGGTTGGTGTTGATAATTTACCTGAAATACCGGAAGCTGCAATCCTTCAGAAACTGACAGAAAGTGCAAAATCTACATTGGTTGAACATTTTTCTGTCCAGCCTCTCAGTTCAGTGGTTCCAAAAGACTTCATTGAAGATTTTAAGCAGATGAAAGATCTTGGTACTGACCAATTTCAAATCAAGAAACTAAAAGGTGAGAGCGAAGACTTATTTCAGGAAGAACTTGATCTAAAAGTGTTTTCAAATCTTTTCCCGAAAGGCAAATATGGCTTGCGTGACAAGGCAAGACCATTTCGGATTAGGAATGCGGAATATTTTAAATCAAGGCTTCTTAGCAGACATACTAAGTTTCGTCTTGACAAACAGTTTCTTTTTCACAGCTTCCAATTGCAACAATTCTCTTACATGTGTAATAGCGTCGGTCATATGTTGCGGACTGTGAAACCAAATCAAAATGCTCGTCAATTTATAGACAGGCTTCATTCCCGTGATGGAGAGATGGAAGCGACTTTGTTTTCTGTTCAATCAAAAATCAGAGGATCTCAGCAGTATTTTCAATCTCTTTCCTATAAAGTAAAGTCAATGATTGAGCACTTGGGTCCACCGACTTTGTTTCTGACAGTTTCATGTGCTGAGTGGTACTCTCCTGAATTTATTGACTATTTACGGACTGTCCATAAGAACTTACCTGGTGTGGCAAAAATGACCCCAGCAGAGTTGACGTGTCTAGATCCAATTGCAGTTTCCATGCACTTTGACAAAAAATGGACACCTATATTTAATGAGCTGATTTGTTCAAAGACAAATCCTTTCTTTGGTAAAATTAAGGATCATTTCTGGCGTATCGAGTATCAGAAACGAGGTGCGCCTCATGTACACTGTGTGTTGTGGATTGAAGATGCTCCTATTATTGGGAAATCAACAGCGTCTGAAGTGATTCAGTATATGAATAGTATTATAACTTGTGAAATACCAAATAGATTGACTAGTCCAACTCTTCACAAACTGGTCAAAGACCATCAAGTGCACCGCTGTAATAAATACTGTCAAAGAAAGTATAAGAGAAAAAGAGGAACATGGGTTACGTATTGTAAGTTTGGCTTTCCTCGTCCTACAAAGGAACGAACAGAATTATATGACATCCTCGACTGCTTGGCTCATGGTACAAACCGTAAAAAGCCAAGAAAAAGAATATATCATCTGCTTCGAAGAGATGACGAGCGTTATATAAATGACTATTCTCCTGCGTTACTTATTGCTAATCAAGCAAACATTGATGTTCAATATATTGGCCATTTGGGCTCTAAATTACCGTATTACATTACCGATTACATGACAAAAGCAGAGAGTGTCGAAATAGAAGCAATGTGGGAGGAAGTAAATAATGCATGCAAAGGTCTTGGTCAACGAACTATGTACTACTTGTTGAAGTCCATAAAAACCCGTCAAGTTGGAGCAGTTGAAGCTGCTGATAGGCTTCTTGGTACTAAATTGTATAGTATTTCTAGGCAATTTAGATATATTGGCCTTGCGAAAAAGAGCGAGGTGAAGAGGACACTGAGAAGGTATGAGGAGCTTGAAAAGCATGCTAAAAACGATCCACAGAGTAGTGATTTGTACATTGCCCACTGGGTTATTGATATCTACCCTAAAAGACCGGAACATATGGAAAATATCAGTCTTTTTCAGTTATTGTCTTGGTATGAACAGGAGCGTAATGGTACTGATGATAATATGATGTTTACTGACGGGTCCTTCTACCTCAGAAAAAGGCTTTTTAAACCGTATATCATACAGCACAGAAAGGTAAACCCATTTGAAACTGACGAGAAGAAAAATGCTTACTATGGAGATCTTTTAAAATTGTTTAAACCTTGGAGAAATGAAAATGAACTAGTAGTCAGTGGAAATAGCAACTACAAAACCTACTGTGTTGAAAGTGTAAACTATCCTGACATGGTAGCTTACCACGAAAAATTTGTTGTTAAGAGGAAAAGCGATATAGAATTTGAAGAAAGGATCCGAGAACGTGCAAAAGAAATTCTGAAGGCAGAAAATATTGATGAAAACATTGAAGATGACCCAGAAAATGCAATTCAGGGAGGAGTCATTGACAGAGCAGCAGATGCTATGGAGGGTTTGTTAGACGCAAAAAAACAGATTTTAAATGGTGACACCGAAGACAGGCTGAAAAATGATTATGAGTCGCTCAATATTGATCAAAAGAGAGTTGTTGACAAAATTTCAGACTCAGTTACCAAGCGCAATGGTGCAACATCTTTGAAGTTGATTGTATCTGGATGTGGGAGTACAGGAAAATCTAGGGTTATCAGTGTCGTGAGAAGACTACTTTGCAACAAGTTGAAGAATGAAGATTGTCCCGTTGTAGTTATGGCACCTACTGGTATTGCTGCACATAGCATAAATGGTTTAACAATACATAGTTGTTTAAGTTTAGCTACTGATCAGGAAAACACCACAAAATACACACCTCTCTCCACTAAAAAACTTCTTACTTTGAGAAAGACACTTAAGGAGACAAGACTTTTTATTATTGATGAAATTAGTATGGTTTCGTCTCTTATTTTAACATTTATTCATTTAATACTATCCGAAATAATGGCAGTTGATTTGCCAATGGGTAATGCTAACTGCGTATTTTTGGGAGATTTTCTTCAATTAAGACCAGTAATTGGTAATCCTCCTTATATACCTCTCACACGACTAGAAGTAAAAAACAGGATCGGATCAGTTGGTACTTTTAACCTCTGGCATCTATTTGAGCATGAGGAACTAAGCATAAATGTGAGACAAAAGATGGATAAGAGTTATGCTAATACACTTGCTGAAATTAGACAGGGGTTTTGCACTGGTGAAAATTTGAATAGTCTTTACAAGAGAACTACAATAAAGAACGACACCTAGCCCATGTTAACTGAAACATAAATAGGGATTATATAATTTCCATCAGTATCATGGCTGTAAAGATTGCTGAAACCTAATAAAAAACTATACATAAAATTACATTAAAAGACGATCACTGAAAAACCTAACCATTCCATACATTGGATTTAGCTACTTGATTGTTTGAGTTTCGTCTCTTACTATTTAAAGGAAGAAAAAGCCTTAGGCTTTTTCCTGTTTGCATTTACAGTTAAAAAACGAACTCAAGCCCAAAGAAACTGAACCCTGTGGTTCATTCATATTATCTCCATTATTTTAGCTAGGATGTAAATAAACAAGTTTCTTTTTTAAAAGTTCTCCCCAACGGGGAATCGAACCCCGTTCTCCCATGTAACAAGTGGGCAGTGCTTACCATTAGACTATCGAAGACTTATAAAGTAAAAGTTACATATAAGATATGATAATAATTTTTATTATTACCATAAAGACAGACACATAGCCCGTGTTAACTGAAATTTTTCCAGGTTTCAGCGGTTGCTAGCAACCTAGTCGGGCTTGTAGCGGTAGCTAGCAACCTAGTAAGAGACGATCACGTCCAATGTTAAGAAATGTAAAACCCCATTGTTTACGTCATAAAAAGGTGATTAATTACTTTCAACCCATAAAAATTACTTTCATTTTTGTCACTGGGGTGACAAAAACCACCTTTTTATTTTTTATTGGGGTGACAGTAATTATGACGTCACGGCGTAATGATTGTATTTCATGATGACGTCATAGCGCAATGATATTATTTCATGACGTCTTCAGAAACAACAATATAATTTCGTGTTTTTCTATTCACGTCATAGCTATAATATAAAACTATGACGACATTCATTATTTATCTAGTAGGGTTTCAGACAAGGTAATTCTAATGATGTACATTTGTTTTGATTTGATGATTTGACTGTATTTTTAGGAGTTTGTTATATTTCTTATCATTGGACCGATCGTCTCTTACTAGATTGCTAGCTACTGCTGCAACCCAGATTCACATATATAGTTATTTATGAGAGGCAGCCTGGCCGAGTGGTCCAAGGCACTGGTGTTAGCCACCAGTCTCTTTGGAGGCGTGGGTTCAAATCTTACCGCTGGTATACGATTATGTTTGAAAGACTGCAGTGTGAAAAGACATCCAAAATGCAGTTTTTGGTGGAAAAATTTATTCTCTTTTAGAAATAATTTATTTTAGTTACAAAAGGTTTTTAGCCCAATTAATTTCCTTTAAAAAGAGCTATTGAACAACCCTCTATGATGTTCCAGTGCCAAGCTATCTGTGGAAAAGAAAAAAAGAAAGAAAAAAATATCCCGTTTAGGCAGAATGTTGTAGTAGCTGCCACTTTTCTTGATTTTCAAGCCAATATATTTTCCTTGCTGTTCAAGCCAAGGGACAGAAAGTTTCCTATACAGGGGTTTCGGACAAGGCGGTTCTAATGGTGTACTTTTTGTTTTGATCTGACTCCTCTGGTAGGAGCTATGGGTTTTTATATTTCTTAACATTGGACGTGATCGTCTCTTACTAGGTTGCTAGCTACCGCTGCAACCCAGATCAGAAACAACAATATATTTTCGTGTTTTTCTATTCACGTCATAGCTCTAATATAAAACTATGACGACATTCAATATTTATCTAGTAGGGTTTCAGACAAGGTAATTCTAATGATGTACTTTTGTTTTGATTTGACTCTATTTTTAGGAGTTTTGTTATATTTCTTAGCATTGGACTGATCGTCTCTTACTAGATTGCTAGCTACTGCCGCAACCCAGATTCACATATATATTTATTTATGAGAGGCAACCTGACCGAGTGGTCCAAGGCACTGGTGTTAGCCACTAGTCTCTTCGGAGGCGTGGGTTCAAATCTTACCGCTGGTATACGATTATGTTTGAAAGACTGCAGTGTGAAAAGACATCGAAAATGCAGTTTTTGGTTGAAAAATTTACTCTCTTTTAGAAATAATTTATTTTAGTTACAAAAGGTTTTTAACCCAATTAATTTCCTTTAAAATGAGCTATTGAACAACCCTCTACGATGTTCCAGTGCCAAGCTATCTCTGGATACAAAAGAAAAGAGAAAAAAATATCCCGTTTGTGGAGAATTACAAACACATATACTAATAACCCTAACAGGCTCGTTTTCGCCATAATTGAAAAACATTGCTTTTCCTTCACTATTGATAGGTATGCTTGTACATATATTTTTATTGCTGCTACATAAACTGCAATTGCTCCTTCCAAAATTAATATACGAATTTTCTAAGAAGTACGCCTCCGTATATTCACTCTGTTGTCGAACATTTTCCATTGCATCTATAAACTGTTCCGCAGTTGCCAATCCATACCTTCGAAGCTTTTCATTAAACTGACAACATTTCTTTTGGATATTACTATGAAGCTTTGCTAAAGCATTTCTAGCCGACTTTTCAACAGCATCCGCTCTTTCAAAGAGAATTTTAATCTGTAATTTTGAATACTTTTCGTGATCCTGGTAAAACATGTTTAAAATGTTTCTCTATTTTCGAAGATCAGCCTGCATTTTTGCCATCTTCTTGTATTTCTGAATGTAATTTTTCCCTTTGTCCTTATGCGTTTTTCGGTACAACCTCGCAGAGAATTTAATTTTTTCATTATAGCTTTTGTGACACCAGTATCTACCCATTATTCTGGTAGCAACTTTTTTCTTATATATTTTTCGGTAATCTTCATCATTGTGATAACGCTCCTTGATCTTTTGTCTAGTCTGCTCAATTGTCTCTTCTCTATAAAGTTTATCATTTTGATAACGCTCCTTGATCTTTTGTTTGGCTGTCTCAATTTTCGTATGTCTATAATCTTCATCATTGTGATAACACATCTTGCTGTTTTGTTTTGCTCTCTCAATTATTACTTCTCGATACACCTTGTCAGTTGAATACCTTTGCTTTTTTCTTTCCAAGATGTTGTCTCTGTTTTTTGTATAGTACTGTTTTTTTAACATAAGTGTAGCCTGCTTGATTGAAACCATTATGTAACCATTAGTTGAATGTTTAAGTCACGTATCAAGTATCAAGAACCTAACAAAAAATTAAACTAATTTTTAAATTTTCATTTTTTTTCTAGTGTAAATTAAAAGATTAAAAATATTGTTCAGACACCATAAATATTTTTGCAGTTTATAACTTTAGCGATTCTGAACTAAAAACGAAAATAAAATAAAAATTAATTTTTTTCAATTTTTACGTCACGTCGCTCATTAAGTCATATATGGTTATTAGTACACAATAAGTTTTAGATATTACATCATGTCACTTATTACGTCACATATGGTTATTAGTAGATAATCGGTAAGATATTCGTTCTTTATTATAATAAAAACTTCAAAAACGCATAAAAAAGTTGTTCATATTCATTTTTATATATTTTTTATATTCAATTTTGTTTTATTCATTTTATATTCGTTATTATAAATCTGAAAAACATTTTGGGGGAGGGGGGTTCAAACCCACTAAACCCTTTGGATACATCCTTGAATGTTATTAATTTAAATTAAAATGATCCATTGAACAACTCTCTACGATGTTCCAGTGCTAAGCTATCTATGGAATAAAAAGTTTAAAATACAAACTTACCACGAACTGTTTGATTGCTTCAAAAATCAAATGTCTTTGAAAAGAAAGCAGTATGGAAAGACATCAAAAATACAGTTTTTAGTGGAAAAATTTATCCTGTTTTAAAATAATTTGTTTTAGTTACAAAAGGTTTTTAACCGAATTAATTTCCTTTAAAATGAGCCATTGAACATTTTTCTACGATGTTCCAGTGCCAAGCTATCTCTGGAAACAAAAGAAAGAAAAAAAATATCCCCGTTTAGGCAGAATGTTGTAGTATCTGCCACTTTTCTTGATTTTCAAGCCAATATATTTCCCTTGCTGTTCAAGCCAAATGACAGAAAGTCTCCTATAAAGGGGTTTTGGACAAGGTGGTTTTAATGGTGTACTTTTTGCTTTGATCTGACTGCTTTTTTAGGAGCTATGGTTTTTTTTTATTTCTTTACATTGGATGTGATCGTCTCTTACTAGGTTGCTAGCTACCGCTGCAACCCGGATACTAACTACATCCAACGACTATGACGTCATTGGTTAATATTGTATTTAAAAAATTAAGTTTTTCGTAAAAAATAATTAATTAAAAAAAAATTAAGTGCAAAAGGCGCTATGTTTCAGTGCCAAGTTATCTGTGGAAAAGAAAAAAAAGAGGAAAAACATGCCGTTTAGGCAGAATGCTGTAATAGCTGCCACTTTTCTTGATTTTCAAGGAAATATATTTCACTTGATGTTGAAGCCAAGGGGCAGAAAGTTTCCTATACAGGTATTTTGAACAAGGCGGTTCTAATGGTGTACTTTTTGTTTTGATTTTACTCTTTTCTTAGGAGTTATGGGTTTTTATATTTCTTAACATTGGACGTGATCGTTTCTTACTAGGTTGCTAGTTACAACTGCAACCCGGATTAGATTTATAAATTATATTACAGCTAAAGCTGCAACCATGATACTATAATCACTCCACATGTTAACTTTAAAAAAAACTTTACCAGCCTATAATATAGTTAAGTTACCAGCCTATGCAAGCTAGTAAAGGCAAGAGTTCGTTATTTATTGTAACTATTTTCAATTTAAAATTTAAAAAAGAAACTTGTTTATTTACATTCTAGCTAAAATAATGAAGATAATATGAAGGAACCACAGTGTTCAGTTTCTTTGGACTTGAGTTCGTTTTTTAACTATAAATACAAACAGGAAAAAGCCTACGGCTTTTTCTTCTTTTAAATAGTAAGAGACGAAACTCAAACAATCAAGTAGCTAACTAAGTCCAATGTATGGAATGGTTTGTTATTTCAGTGATCGTCTTTTAATGTAAATTCCTATAAATTCTCAAAAACGCTCAAGTACCTCCTTAATTCTTGAAAAATTCTCGATACTACAAAACCTCAGTTTACAAAATGCTATAAAATGCCAAGATAGAAAGCCAATTACTACCGTCAGAGAATCAAAACTTCTGAATACTTCAGCAAAAGCCAGCCTTTTCCTTGATTTATTTTTCCTATTATTCATATTTGCATTCTAATAATTCTTCTTCTCGGATGTCTGTGATAGAGCAGTTACAACAAAGTACCCAGCTTAATCCTACGGTCAGTTACGACAATTATTGCTTTCAGAAAAGTGAAAAACATGCACATAGGATAAAGTTGAATTGTTGATTTGCGCAGCCGGGGGCATCTTACAAAAAAAGAACAACATCGTTAGAAAGCTTGTAAAGAATAATGCTGATAGGCTTTGTATCTCACTTTTCACTTGGGGTGTAAGTTACGACATTCTTGTTTTCCCAAGGTGATTTGTCGCACCCAGTACACAGCTAAAAATATTTCAATGTAATGATCTAGTTTAAGTAGTATAGGCTATAATAAATTAGTTGAAACGTTTACAAGTTAAATGAAGGTGCGGCACAAAAGTGTAATTTGTCGATATTTGAACATTTATCCCACCTGGAAACAATGAACGTGCCAAACTAACAGGGTTTAAAATTATACCCCCCCCCCCCCTTGCAAGTAAGTTTCTGTTTTTGCTTATTTATTAGGCTACGAGATGACGGAAGTTATTTTAGTATCGATTCACGGATTATCCAAAAAGTTAAAAGTGATGGATTCAAATCTGAATAGCCTGCAAGAGGCTCAGAACCCAGCAGGCGGGGTAATATAACATATGTCAAAATGAATTAAGAGTTGAAATGACGGTAATTAAACCGGAAATACTTGCAGTAAAAACTAGAGTCCAAACACAGAGAAACTAAGTACACTCCGGGACACAAGTATACGAGTTCTCGATAAGGAAGCTCAACGGAAGAACATAGTAGTTTATGCGTTGCAGGAAAGCAAACCGATATTTCTTTCAAAGAATAGTTAGTGCATTATCTTGCCAAAATGATTCCCCAAAGTATTATCTGCCCTCACGATTTACAGGATGTTTTCAGATTACAATCAAAATTGGGACCACGTCCTATACTTATTTGGTTTTCAAATGTGTATCAAAGAGACATTGATTTCGTAATTTACAATAAAGAACGACACCTTGCCCATGTTAACTAAAACATAAATAGGGATTATGTAATTTCCAATAGTTTCATGGCTGTAGAGATGGCTGAAACCTAGTTACAATAAAAAACGATCATTGGAATAACAAAAATTGCATACCTTTGGAATTAGCTAGCTACTTGATTATTTGAGACTCGTCTCTTACTATTTAAAAGAAGAAAAAGCCGTAGGCTTTTTCCTGTGTGTAATCAGTTTATTATCATGGGCAGCGCGCTAGCACTGCCTGAGTAAAGAACGATGTGGGCACAATGTGTTTTTTTTCCGGGTTGCAGCGATAGCTAGCAACCTAGTAAGAGACGATCACGTCCAATGTTAAGAAATATAAAAACCCATAGTTCGTAACAAAGGAGTCAGATCAAAACATAAAGTACACCACTAGAACCGCCTTGTCCGAAAACCCTGCCTAGGAAACTTTCTGTCCCTTGGCTTGAACAGCAAGGGAAATATATTGGCTTGAAAATCAAGAAAATTGACTTTAACCACGTTATTCTCCACAAACGGGATATTTTTTCTCTTTTCTTTTTTTTTCTTTTCTACAGATAGCCTGGCACTGGAACATCGTAGAGGGTTGTTCAATAGCTCATTTTAAAGGAAATTATTTGGGTTAAAAATCTATAGTAACTAAAATAAATTATTTCTAAAAAAGAATAAATTTTTCCACCAAAAACTGCATTTTTGATGTCTTTTCACACTGCAGTCTCTCAAACATAATCGTATACCAGCGGTAAGATTTGAACCCACGCCTCCGAAGAGACTGGTGGCTAACACCAGTGTCTTGGACCACTCGGCCAGGCTGCCTCTCATAAATAAATATATATGTGAATTTGGGTTGCAGCAGTAGCTAGCAACCTAGTAAGAGACGATCAGTCCCATGCTAAGAAATATAACAAAACTCCAAAAAATAGAGTCAGATCAAAACAAAAGTACATCATTAGAACTACCTTGTCTGAAACCCTACTAGATAAATAATGAATGTTTTAGCTTTATATTAGAGCTATGACGTGAATAGAAAAACACGAAATTATATTGTTGTTTCTGATGACGTCATGAAATAATATCATTGCACCTTGACTTCAATAAAATCATTACGCCGTGACGTCATAATTACTACTTAAGAGCGACACAGATGTAAATTCTCTCATTCTTGATTAGAATAGTGGTTAGATCGAAGCAAGCTATACGCAATTTGAAAAAACAGTACTACACAAACAACAGAGATAGTATCTTGAAAAGAGAAAAGCGAAGGTATTCAACCGACCAGGCGCATCGAGAAGTAAAAATTGAGAGAGCAAAACAAAGGTATTCAACCGACCAGGCGTATCGAGAAGTAATAATTGAGAGAGCAAAACAAAACAGCAAGATGTGTTATCACAATGATGAAGATTATAGACATGCAAAATTGAGACAGCCAAACAAAAGATCAAGGAGCGTTACTGGGGTGACAAAATCTATAATGAAAAAATTAAATTCTCTGCGAGGTTGTACCGAAGAACGCATAAGGACAAAGGGAAAAATTACATTCAGAAATACAAGAAGATGGCAAAAATGCAGGCTGATCTTTGTAAATTGAGAAACATTTTACGCATGTTTTATCGGGATCACAAAAAGTATTCAAAATTACAGATTAAAATTCTCTTTGAAAGAGCGGATGCTGTTGAAAAGTCGGCTAGAAATTCCTTGGCAAATCTTCATAGTAACATCCAAAAGAAATGTTGTCAGTTTAACGAAAAGCTTCCAAGGTATGGATTGGCAACTGCGGAACAGTTTATAGATGCAATGGAAAATGTTTGACAACGCAGTGAATATACGGAGGGGTACTTCTTAGAAAATTCGTATATTAATTTTGGAAGGAGCAATTGCAGTTTATGTAGCAGCAATAAAAATATATATACAAGCATACCTATCAACAGCGAAGGAAAAGCAATGTTTTTCAATTATGGCGAAAACGAGCCTGTTAGGGTTATTAGTAAATGTGTTTGTAAGACTAATGATTTAGAACAAATTCCTGGAACACCGACTCAAGAAAAAAGCATTTCTAACTGTGTTTTAAACAGTTCGTTTAGTTCTACTGAATATTTGGCAAAAAATTCTCTGTGTAGTAGAACAAACTGTCCTGAAAATTACGAGACAACTATTGAAAAATGCTCTAAAACTAGATCTGACAAGGAAATTATGATGGCTGAAGTCACCTATAACAATCTGAGTAAACATTCAAAACCAAAAATTGGGCAGCAGGTTACTTGGCAATGTCACCCTGATATCTGCAAGCTCTATCCGACGGATAATGAATTATGTCAAATTCTTTTTGATATCCTTGAAAATAATATAGCATTAAAATTTTCAACTGACAAAGTGGTTAATTTCTACCTTGGCGGCTTGGATTATTGTGAAATCAATTACAGGGACACAAGAAAGCATGGGCATTCGTTATAGTGTAGCCCAAATGAGGGATGTCAGAGCTTTTTGCGTTCTCTAAGGGCACTAGCTCCACATTTTCCTGTCTTGAACTGTTTCATTAATTTACATTAAAGAACGAACTTTAGTCAATAGTTTATATTAAAGGACGATCATTAGAAAAGCACAACATTGCATATATTGGACTGAGTTAGTTTTTCAGTTTAGAATCGCTAAAGTTTTCCTTACAGTAAGGACTGAAGTCTATCTCATAGTAACTAATGCAACGGGAAAAAGAAAATAAGTCTGTGATATATATTACGTCATAAAAGGTTACATTTGATTCTACATTAAAATACGATCATTGGAATAACATTTCACTATCCGGGTTGCAGCGGTAGCTAGCAACGTAGTAAGAGACGATCACGCCCCATAGTAAACCCGGGTCGCAGCAGTAGCTAGCAACCTAGTAAGAGACGATCACGTTCAATGTTAAGAAATATAAAAATCCATAACTCCCAAAAATCCAAAAATCGTTTTTTATAATAAAAGAAGACCTCTTTCCTATACTAAATTTTATACACAACTTAATTATAGTATAAGTTAGTAATTCCACAGATAGCTTGGCCCTGAAACATCGTAGAGAGTTGTTCAATGGCTCATTTAAGGGAAATTAATGGGGTTATTATTAAAAAAATGGACTATTATTAATAAAATCAGATGTATTTTAAACGTGGATGTTCATATTTCTGAAAATCAATACCCAACTTTATTCAAAAATATAATATTATTATCAAAACGAGATGTATTTTAAAAGTGGATGTTCTTTTTTCTTAAAACTAATACCCAACTTTATTAAAAAAAATCAAATATTATTAATAGAATCAGATTTTTTTTAAACGGGGATGTTCGTTATTCTTAAAATTAAAACCCACCTTTATTAAGAAATATTAAATACTATTAGTAAAATCAAATGTCTTTTAAACATGCATGATCTTATTTCTGAAAACTAAAACCCAACTTTGTTAGAAAATCAAATATTATTAATAAAACCAGATGTATTTTAAACGTGGACGTCTCTATTTCTGCAATATAAAACCCAACTTTGTTAAAAAAAATCATAAAATTTTGATAAAATTAGATGTATTTAAACATCTATCTTTTTATTTCTGAAAACTAAAGAATAACTTTATTAAAAAATCAAATACTATCAATAAAATCACATATATTTTAAACGTGTGTGTTCTTATTAATGAAGGAACATTTTATTTTATTGTATGTGAAGGACAAACATCAATAAGGAATTGAACTCAATCCACAATTCTTAAATTCAAATAGAATTGCTAGTTATGATTACAAACATCTAAAGAACAAGACATGGAACAAGCAACAATGAGAATCATATTGAATTGCCAACTTAAGTGTTCATAACAATATATGCCGCTAGAACCTGTTAATGAAGTCTTTAGAGGATCTTGGATATCATGTTCAATTATATAAGATGATGAATGACTCGAAACAGCTAAATCAAAAGTCAGGGAAAAAATTTTTGATGCATTAATGAACAAAAATTGAAAACCAAATTTTAATTTAAAAAGACTTAAAGCAATACAAAGTAACTACTTTTGAAGAAAATATGTGTTTATAAAAGCAGCAACTACAAGAAACATAGAGGATTTATCCTTGAAGAGAACATATTATATAAAAAGTATGATTCTTTTAAGGATAAACAGGAAGAGAGAACTAGATTCACATTAGAATTTCTGGCGATTTGCCCCCTCATCACTTAAAAACAAATAAGAACAAAATAACACTACTTAAGGATCTACTTGAGACTTGCGCAACTTTATAATCTATTTTCTTTTTTTTTAAATTTATTTGATAATATTCTGTAGGGGAAAAAAACAACCGAATTAGAAAAAATTTTTGGAAATAAAGAAAAAAAGAAAAGGTTTTTTTTAAACAAATTTTGTTTGGGGGGGGGGAGTCTGTTTTAGGTTTTAATAACATAAAGGAAGTATAAAATTAAAAGAAAAACAGAAAAGAAGTAAATATTGACAACCACAAAAATAAAAAAAAAAAACTAATAAAATAATAAATATATAACACACCTCACACTGAGTGTTTTTATGTTGACTTCTGAACTTAAATAGCTTATTTGAACTTACTTAATTGATCTCTTACAATTCTTAAATCTCTTTTGTCCCATCTAAATTCATTATCTGTTATAACAACAGTCCCATTTCTTTGAGCTTGTTGTTAAATCTTCAACTAAAGTTTTGAATGCTCTATCTTACCAATATATTCAATCATATACACACCCTCTATAATTTTAAGAATTTAAAAATTTTGGGAAAATAAGTCAATAGGCTATGATGTTTTAGATTGAAATAATATCTTGTCCTCGACTTGAAACTTTACTCAAGTTCTGGGAACCATCTAGACACAGCCTAATATCCCAGAAACGTATATCTTTAGGCACTTTTTTTTTGTCAAAATTCAAATAAATTAAATATTATTCATTTTAAACCGGATATTCAACTTGACTGATTTAATTATTTGTTTATAAATGTATAAGTATTTTAAGGTTTAAAATTCATTTTTTTATAAATGATCTATGAGTTTAGAAATGATTGAATAAAAAAAACAAGTTTATTAAAATGAAAGTAAGGAGCAACATTAAAACCTAAAACGAACTAAAATTATTATGTATATGAAGGGGGTCACCCCCGAGTCAATACCTCACTCTTTACGCTAAAGTTCATACTTTGTTCACACCTGAATCCTACCTTTAAATTACTTAGGATAGATATCTATTTTTACATTTATAAAAAGTTTAGTTGACAGAACAAGGTCTTGACTCGGGGGAGCACCCCCTCATATACGTAATAATTGCTATTCAATTTAAGTTTTAATGTTGCTCCTTACTTTCAGTTGAAAAAATCGTTCTTTTTTATTTTATTTCTGATCGTTTTTTTAAAAATGTAGGGACCGCCGGCGCCCCCGGCATAGACCGGCCCCGTCCCCCGGTAAAACAACCTCCAATGAATGGTCCCCCAAGTAACCCCCTCCTCCAACCACCCTCCACCAGAAAAAACACCTGAAAACGTCTGTATAATTCCCAATAATCAAAACTATATGTTAAAAATGTGCAATTATGAATAGAGTTCATAACTTGCAGCCCTTCCCCTGGGCACTGGGGGGGGGGGAATGAAATCAGTAGAAAGGGGGGTCCGACTCCCACCCTTCACCCCTACTGCCATCTACAATTTAGTTTAATGCCGACGGGGGTCCATATATGGGCATAGAGTCCCTAGGGAGAACACCTGTGCTGTCAGTCCCAATCCCACACCATATATGGGCAAGGAATCCCCAGGGAGAACAAACTTCCGAGAAATTGATTGTGTAACCTAGCCTAACCTCATGAGCTCGTGACGGGGGGCACCATATATGGGCATAGCCTCCCTAGGGGAAATGGATTTCTGAGAATTGTTTCCGGGGCGAAGTTTATTAATGTCTTTGATATATTTCCAAGGAGAATTGTCTCCGGGCGAAGTTTATTAATGTCTTTGGAGTTCTTCCAGGAGAATTGTTTCCGGGTGAAGTTTGCACATGCGCATTGACGGTGGGGAAGAGATATTTTGATCTTAGAGATGAAGAGATTAACGCGGGAAATGGGTTTCCCAGTAATTTCAAATTTGACAGCGCAGGGATGCCAAAAACAAAAGGAACACACAGAAATTACGTTTAGAGGTTATTTGGGTGAAACCATCTCAGACCTCTTAGGGAATTATTTTGGTGAAACAGTTAGAGGCATTTTAAAAGATGATTTTTGAAGATGTTTTAGAAGAGGTTTTGAGGGTGAAACTCTGTGGTCATTATCATACACAAGTTCCATTTGAACAGGGTCGTGAGGTCCCCTACCCCATCCCCAAAGGGCTCCGATCCCCATACCCCAATCCCGAAGGAAGCCCCGGCCCTCAAAGGTTCCCCAGGCTCTCAAAGGGCCCCCAGTGCCCCAAAGGCCCCTGAGCGCCCATTTTTTAATATTTTTTAATTTGCGCCATTTGGGGCACAAAAGAGCCCCACCCCTTAATTTTTGACTCCCCCTCACAACATTAGTGTTTTGTCATGGTTTACCATATCACGGTTACATTCTCTTGATTTTTCAAAGTTCATTTTGAATTTCTTTCGTTGAAATGCAAGAGTTGGAATATTTCAGTAGTGTTTTGTCATGGTTTACCTTGTCACAGTTACATTCTCTTGATTTTCAAAGTTCATTGTGGATTTCTTTCATTGAAATGCAAGAGTTGGATTATTTCAGTAGTGTTTTGTCATGGTTTACCATTTTCTTGATTTTTCAAAGTTCATTTTGAATTTCATTCGTTGAAATGCAAGAGTTGGAATATTTCAGTAGTGTTTTGTTGTGGTTTACCTTGTCACAGTTACATTTTCTGAATTTTTCAAAGGCAACTTTCGATTTCATTCATTGAAACGCATGAGTTGGAACATTTCAGCAGTATTCTATCCTGGTTCACTCTGTCAAAGTTACATTCTCATGATTTTTCCAAGTTCATTTTGAATTTATTTCATTGAAATGCAAGAGTTGGAATATTTCAGTAGTGTTTTGTTGTGGTTTATCGTGTCACAGTTACATTCTCTTGATTTTTCAAAGTTCATTTTCGTTTTTTCATTGAAATGCAAGTGTTGGATTATTTCATTAGTGTTGTCTCATTGCTTACCATGTCACTGCTATATACTGGTGATTTTTCAAAGCTCATTTTGTATTTATTTCGTTGAAATACAAGGGTTGGAATAATTGCGTAGTATTTGGTCGTGGTTTACCATGTAACACTTAGCTTATTTTGAATTTTTAAGGTTCATTTGAATTTCTTTCATAGAAATGCAAGAGTTAGATTATTTTAGTAGTGTATTTTCATGGTTTACAATATCACAGTTACATTCTCTTAATTTTTCAAAGTTCATTGTGGATTTCTTTCATTGAAATGCAAGAGTTGGAATATTTCAGTAGTGTTTTGTCTTGATTTATCTTGTCGCAGTTATATTTTCTTGATTTTTCAAAGTTTATTTTGGATTTCTTTCGTTGAAATGCAAGAGTTGGCATATTTCAGTAGTGTTTTGTCATGATTTACCTTGTCACAGTTACATTCTCTTAATTTTTCAATGTTCATTTTTGGACTCAAATGAAACAGAGTAATCACTTTTAGAAGGATTTTGAGAAATAACTAGTGATGTATTCTTCTGTCGGTATAGTTGAGACTCGTTTGGGGAAAAATGACCTTGTAGAAACAAATGTCTTGTCATATCATCAATACCTTCTCGTAAACAAATAGGACACCTTCTTTTCTCTCCCATTTGGTGCTCCATGAAATGACACACGAATTTTTTACAATCACGAATAACTGCAGGGCAAACATCACACTATGGGGGAAAGCTCTTCACAGCCAGTGTCTATGTGAAGATCTAGCATCAAAAACGATTTTTCTGTTTTTCCACATGAGCTACAACGCCACATGCCAGCTCTTAATTCTTCTATAGACTTTTCAGTCAGCTTTTTCATCCTAACAATAAGTTTGGGGCCTAAACGTTTTCGCTGAGTCACACCATCAGAATTGGTCAATCTTGATTGCATCCGGGTTGCAGCGGTAGCTAGCAACCTAGTAAGAGACGATCACGTCCAATGTTAAGAAATATAAAAACCCATAGTTCCTAACAAAGGAGTCAGATCAAAACAAAAAGTACACCATTAGAACCGCCTTGTCCGAAACCCCTGTATAGGAAACTTTCTGTCCCTTGGCTTGAACAGCAAGGGAAATATATTGGCTTGAAAATCAATAAAATTGGATTTAACCACTTTTTTATCCCCCACCGGTTTTTTTTTTTTTTTTTTTTTTTTTTTTATTTTCCACAGATAGCTTGGCACTGGAACATCGTAGAGGGTTGTTAAATAGCTCATTTTAAAGGAAATTAATTGGGTTAAAAATCTATAGTAACTAAAATAAATTATTTCTAAAAGAGAATAAATTTTTCCACCAAAAACTGCATTTTTGATGCCTTTTCACACTGCAGTCTTTCAAACATAATCGTATACCAGCGGTAAGATTTGAACCCACGCCTCCGAAGAGACTGGTGGCTAACACCAGTGTCTTGGACCACTCGGCCAGGCTGCCTCTCATAAATAAATATATATGTGAATTTGGGTTGCAGCAGTAGCCAACAACCTAGTAAGAGACGATCAGTCCCATGCTAAGAAATATAACAAAACTCCTAAAAATAGAGTAAGATCAAAACGAAAGTACATCATTGAAACTACCTTGTCTGAAACCCTACTAGATAAATAATGAATGTCGTCATAGCTTTATATTAGATTAGAGCTATGACGTGAATAGAAAAACCCGAAATTATATTGTTGTTTCTGATGACGTTATGAAATAATATCATTGCGCCATGACGTCAATAAAATCATTTCGCCGTGACGTCATAATTACTACTTAAGAACAACAAAGATGTAAATTTTCTCAGTCTTGATTAGAATAATGGTTAGATCGAAGCAAGCTATACGCAATTTGAAAAAACAGTACTACACAAACAACAGAGATAGTATCTTGAAAAGAGAAAAGCAAAAATATTCAACCGACCAGGCGCATCGAGAAGTAAAAATTGAGAGAGCAAAACAAAGGTATTCAACCGACCAGGCGTATCGAGAAGTAATAATTGAGAGAGCAAAACAAAGGTATTCAACCGACCATGCGTATCGAGAAGTAATAATTGAGAGAGAAAAACAAAGGTATTCAACCGACCAGGCGTATCGAGAAGTAATAATTGAGAGAGCAAAACAAAACAGCAAGATGTGTTATCACAATGATGAAGATTATAGACATGCAAAAATTGAGACAGCCAAACAAAAGATCAAGGAGAGTTATCACAATGATGAAGATAACCGCATCAAATATAAGAAAAACCAAAAGCAAAGGTATTCAACCGTCCAGGTGTATCGAGAAGCAAAAATTGAGACAGCCAAACAAAAGATCAAGGAGCGTTACTGGGGTGACAAAATCTATAATGAAAAAATTAAATTCTCTGCGAGGTTGTACCGAAGAACACATAAGGACAAAGGGAAAAATTACATTCAGAAATACAAGAAGATGGCAAAAATGCAGGCTGATCTTTGTAAATTGAGAAACATTTTACGCATGTTTTATCGGGATCACGAAAAGTATTCAAAATTACAGATTAAAATTCTCTTTGAAAGAGCGGATACTGTTGAAAAGTCGGCTAGAAATTCTTTGGCAAAGCTTCATAGTAGTATCCAAAAGAAATGTTGTCAGTTTAACGAAAAGCTTCCAAGGTATGGATTGGCAACTGCGGAACAGTTTATAGATGCAATGGAAAATGTTCGACAACACAGTGAATATACGGAGGCGTACTTCTTAGAAAATTCGTATATTAATTTTGGAAGGAGCAATTGCAGTTTATGTAGCAGCAATAAAAATATATATACAAGCATACCTATCAACAGCGAAGGAAAAGCAATGTTTTTCAATTATGGCGAAAACGAGCCTGTTAGGGTTATTAGTAAATGTGTTTGTAAGACTAATGATTTAGAACAAATTCCTGGAACACCGACTCAAGAAAAAAGTATTTCTAACTGTGTTTTAAACAGTTCGTTTAGTTCTACTGAATATTTGGCAAAAAATTCTCTGTGTAGTAGAACAAACTGTCCTGAAAAGTACGAGACAACTATTGAAAAATGCTCTAGAACTAGATCTGAAAAGGAAATTATGATGGCTGAAGTCACCTATAACAATCTGAGTAATCATTCAAAACCAAAAATTGGGCAGCAGGTTACTTGGCAATGTCACCCTGATATCTGCAAGCTCTATCCGATGGATATCGAATTATGTCAAATTCTTTTTGATATCCTTGAAAATAATATTATAATAAAGAACGACCTCTTTCCTATACTAAATTTTATAGGCCACTTAACTATAGTATAGGCTAGTACAGTTATTATATTTAACGTCAATATATTAAAATTTTCCACTATAAGACGGTCATTGGAATAAAAACCCAATATATATATATTTGATTTAGCTATCTACTTGATTTTTTGAGGCTAGTCTCTTACTAATTCAAAGAAGAAAAATCCGTACGCTTTTTCCTGTTTGTAATCAATTAGAAAGAGTTCTACCTTTAAAATGAGTTACGTAGTCCGGGTTGCAGCGGTAGCTAGCAACCTAGTAGGAGACGATATCTTCCAATGTTAAGAAATATTATAATAAAGAACGATTATTTTAACGATTATCTACTAATAACCATATATGACGTAATAATATAACCAAAATAAGATTATAATCAATATTAAAGATAGATCAATGATGCCATAAGCGTAGGTTGTAGCCAGGTCGTCTCTTACTATTCCAATTTAGAAAAAGCCATAGGCTTTTTCCTGTTTGTATTACAGTAAGGTAAAATAAAGAAAGAACTCTAGCCTATATTTTATATTAAAGGACGATTACAGTAATACGGGTTGCAGCATTGCAATAAATCCGGGTTGCAGCGGTAGCTAGCAACCTAGTAAGAGACGATCACGTCCAATGTTAAGAAATATAAAAACCCATAGCTCCTAAAAAAGGAGTCAGATCAAAACAAAAAGTACACCATTAGAACCGCCTTGTCCGAAAACCCTGTATAGGAAACTTTCTGTCCCTTGGCTTGAACAGCAAGGGAAATATATTGGCTTGATAATCAAGAAAATTGACTTTAACCACGTTATTCTCCCCAAACGGGATCTTTTTTTCTTTTTTTGTATCCAGAGATAGCTTGGCACTGGAACATCGTAGAGGGTTGTTCAATAGCTCATTTTAAAGGAAATTAATTGGGTTAAAAATCTATAGTAACTAAAATAAATTATTTCTAAAAGAGAATAAATTTTTCCAATAAAAACTGTATTTTTGATGCAGTGACGTCATAATTACTATATAAGAAACGTCAAAACTGTAAATGGTCTCATTCATGAATACATAATGGTTAGATCAAAGCAAGCTACACGCAAGTTAAAAAATCAGTACTAAAAAATCAAGAAAAGTGGCAGCTACTACAACATTCTGCCTAAACGGGATATTTTTTCTCTTTTCTTTGTTTCCAGTATAATAAAGATCAAACTTTACAATAAAGAACGACACCTAGCCCATGTTAACTGTGACATAATCCGGGTTGCAGCGGTAGCTAGCAACCTAGTAAGAGACGATCACGTCCAATGTTAAGAAATATAAAAACTCATAGTTCTTAAAAAAAAGAGTCAGATCAAAACAAAAAGTACACCATTAGAACCGCCTTGTCCGAAACCCCTGCATAGTAAAATTTCTGTCCCTTGGCTTGAACAGCAAGGGAAATATATTGGCTTGAAAATCAAGAAAAGTGGCAGCTACTACAACATTCTGCCTAAACGGGATATTTTTTTCTTTTTTTTTCTTTTTTTTTCTTTTTTTGTATCCAGAGATAGCTTGGCACTGGAACATCGTAGAGGGTTGTTCAATAGCTCATTTTAAAGGAAATTAATTGGGTTAAAAATCTATAGTAACTAAAATAAATTATTTCTAAAAGAGAATAAATTTTTCCACCAAAAACTGCATTTTGATGTCTTTTCACACTGCAGTCTTTCAAACATAATCGTATACCAGCGGTAAGAATTGAACCCACGCCTCTGAAGAGACTGGTGGCTAACACCAGTGCCTTGGACCACTCGGCCAGGCTGCCTCTCATAAATAAATATATATGTGAATTTGGGTTGCAGCAGTAGCTAGCAACCTAGTAAGAGACGATCAGTCCAATGCTAAGAAATATAAAAACCCAAAACTCCTAAAAATAGAGTCAGATCAAAACAAAAGTACATCATTAGAAATACCTTGTCTGAAACCCTACTAGATAAATAATGAACGTCATCATAGTTTTATATTAGAGCTATGACGTGAATAGAGTGACGTCATAATTAGTATATAAGGAAAGTCAAAACTGAAAATTCTCTCATTCTTGATTAGAATAATGGTTAGATCAAAGCAGGCTATACGCAAGTTGAAGAAAGAGTACTACACAAACAACAGAGATAGTAACTTGAAAAGAAAAAAGCAAAGGTATTCAACCGACCAGGTGTATCGATAAGTAATAATTGAGAGAGCAACACAAAGGTATCACAATGATAAACTTTATAGAGAAGCAGCAATTGAGCAGGCTAGACAAAAGAGCAAGGAACAGTATGATAATGATGAAGATTACCGAAACAAACATAAGAAAAAAGTTGCTACCAGAATAATGGGTAGATACTGGGGTGACAAAAGCTATAATGAAAAAATTAAATTCTCTGCGAGGTTGTACCGAAGAACGCATAAGGAAAAAGGGAAAAATTACATTCAGAAATATAAGAAGATGGCAAAAATGCAGGCTGATCTTCGTAAATTGAGAAACATTTTACGCATGTTTTACAAGGATCACGAAAAGTATTCAAAATTACAGATTAAAATTCTCTTTGAAAGAGTGGATGCTGTTGAAAAGTCGGCTAGAAATTCCTTCGCAAAGCTTCATAGTAATATCCAAAAGAAATGTTGTCAGTTTAATAAAAAGCTTCCAAGGTATGGATTGGCAACTGCGGAACAGTTTACAGATGCAATGGAAAATGTTCGACAACACAGTGAATATACGGAGGCGTACTTCTTTGAAAATTCGTATATTAATTTTGGAAGGAGCAATTGCAGTTTATGTAGCAGCAATAAAAACATATATACAAGCATACCTATCAACAGCGAAGGAAAAGCAATGTTTTTCAATTATGGCGGAAACGAGCCTGTTAGGGTTATTAGTAAATGTGTTTGTAAGACTAATGATTTAGAACAAATTTCTGGAACACCGACTCAAGAAAAAAGCATTTCTAACTGTGTTTTAAACAGTTCGTTTAGTTCTACTGAATATTTGGCAAAAATTTCTCTGTGTAGTAGAACAAACTGTCCTGAAAAGTACGAGACAACTATTGAAGAATGCTCTGAATCTAGATCTGACAAGGAAATTATGATGGCTGAAGTCACCTATAACAATCTGAGTAAACATTCAAAACCAAAAATTGGGCAGCAGGTTACTTGGCAATGTCACCCTGATATCTGCAAGCTCTATCCGACGGATATTGAATTATGTCAAATTCTTTTTGATATCCTTGAAAATAATATAGCATTAAAATTTTCAACTGACAAAGTGGTTAATTTCTACCTTGGCGGCTTGGATTATTGTGAAATCAATTACAGGGACACAAGAAAGCATGGGCATTCGTTATACTGTAGCCCAAATGAGGGATGTCAGAGCTATTTGCGTTCTCTAAGGGCACTAGCTCCACATTTTCCTGTCTTGAACTGTTTCATTAATAGCGTATATAAGGCAGTATCAAAATGTAAGATTATACAACATATTAATCTACTAAAAGTCGAGGGCTCGTACAAGGAACTAAGTCATTACATAGAAGAAGTGTCAAGTAGACTCCGTCGTAATAATAGTCAAGACTTCATTTACGGTGATAGCAATATTAGAGTTTCTGTGGATGAAAATACAATAATAAAACTATTTGGTGAGAGCCTTGATAAGGTAGCTAACATTAGGGATGTATACCCCACAATGCATTGTGACAGTTGTGAGCAGATAAAGACAAAATACCAATTGAAGAGTCTAAGATCCCTTTCAAATAAGAAAGGTTTTGATGTAATGATGGCCACGATTTTAGAACACCTACAACAGGACATACCCAAAGATGACAGAGAACAACTAATTCAATGTACAGGTTGGAAAGAGGATGTCATAGATTCATTCTTTGTCTGTGATTACTGTGCTGGGAAAATGTTGAAAAGTCAGGAGAATGTCCGATCAGTATTAAATAACCTTCATATAGACTGTACACCGGAATGTATAAAGTGTTTAAATAATTTTGAAATGGCAATGATTCGATTTGTAATGCCTTGTCTTACGATCGTCAGATTAGGGCAAGTAACTGCATTGAAGAGACCTAGCACAGAACTTGTTGACGCTCTTAAGGGGAGAATAGTATATCTACCTGTTGATGTGCAAGCAAATGCAGATATTCAGCCTGAAAAACTTCTTAACATTGATAGTTTTGTAGTCATTGTCAATGGTCAGCCTACTTACAACAAGAATGTTTGGACTGCACTAATAGATCTGAGAAAAGTCCATGAAGCACTGTTGTGGTTAAGAGAGAACAACAGTCTCTATAAAACAATACATGCATACACCCTAGAAGATTTAAAAAAATACTTGAAGCCCGTCTTGCTGAAAAAGCGGTTGGTGTTGATAATTTACCTGAAATACCGGAAGCTGCAATCCTTCAGAAACTGACAGAAAGCGCAAAATCTACATTGGTTGAACATTTTTCTGTCCAGCCTCTCAATTCAGCGGTTCCAAAAGACTTCATTGAAGATTTTAAGCAAATGAAAGATCTTGGTACTGACCAATTTCAAATCAAGAAACTAAAAGGTGAGAGCGAAGACTTATTTTAGGAAGAACTTGATCTAAAAGTGTTTCCAAATCTTTTCCCGAAAGGCAAATATGGCTTGCGTGACAAGGCAACACCATTTCGGATTAGGAATGCAGAATATTTTAAATCAAGGCTTCTTAGCAGACATACTAAGTTTCGTCTTGACAAACAGTTTCTTTTTCACAGCTTACAATTGCAAGAATTCTCTTACATGTGTAATAGCGTTGGTCATATGTTGCGGACTGTGAAACCAAATAAAATGCTCGTCAATTTATAGACAGGCTTCATTCCCGTGATGGAGAGATGGAAGCGACTTTGTTTTCTGTTCAATCAAAAATCAGAGGATCTCAGCAGTATTTTCAATCTCTTTCCTATAAAGTAAAGTCAATGATTGAGCGATTGGGTCCACCGACTTTGTTTCTGACAGTTTCATGTGCTGAGTGGTACTCTCCTGAATTTATTGACTATTTACGGACTGTCCATAAGAACTTACCTGGTGTGGCAAAAATGACCCCAGCAGAGTTGACGTGTCTAGATCCAATTGCAGTTTCCATGCACTTTGACCAAAAATGGACACCTATATTTAACGAGCTAATTTGTTCAAAGACAAATCCTTTGTTTGGTAAAATTAAGGATCATTTCTGGCGTATCGAGTATCAGAAACGAGGTGCGCCTCATGTACACTGTGTGTTGTGGATTGAAGATGCTCCTATTATTGGGAAATCAACAGCGTCTGAAGTGATTCAGTATATCAATAGTATTATTACTTGTGAAATACCAAATAGATTGACGAGTCCAACTCTTCACAAACTGGTCAAAGACCATCAAGTGCACCGCTGTAATACATACTGTCAAAGAAAGTATAAGAGAAAAAGAGGAAGATGGGTTACGTATTGTAAGTTTGGATTTACTCGTCCTACAAAGGAACGAACAGAATTATATGACATCCTTGACTGCTTGGCTCATGGTACAAACCGTAAAAAGCCAAGAAAAAGAATATATCATCTGCTTCGAAGAGACGACGAGCGTTATATAAATGACTATTCTCCTGCGTTACTTATTGCTAATCAAGCAAACATTGATGTTCAATATATTGGCCATTTGGGCTCTAAATTACCGTATTACATTACCGATTACATGACTAAAGCAGAGAGTGTCGAAATAGAAGCAATGGGGGAGGAAGTAAATAATGCATGCAAAAGTCTTGGTCAACGAATTATGTCCTACTTGTTGAAGTCCATAAAAACCCGTCAAGTTGGAGCAGTTGAAGCTGCTGATAGGCTTCTTGGTACTAAATTGTATAGTATTTCTAGGCAATTTAGATATATTGACCTTGCGAAAAAGAGCGAGGTGAAGAGGACACTGAGAAGGTATGAGGAGTTTGAAAAGCTTGCTAAAAACGATCCACAGAGTAGTGATTTGTACATTGCCCACTGGGTTATTGATATCTACCCTAAAAGACCGGAACATATTCCAAAGAAGAAAAAGCCGTAGGCTTTTTCCTGTTTGTAATTATATAGTAAAGAATGATCCGGGTTGCACCGTTAGCTAGCAACCTAGTTAGAGACGATCACGTCCAATGTTAAGAAATTTAAAAACCCATAGTTCCTAAAAAAAGGAGTCAGATCATTACAATAAAGAACGAAATCTAATTACATTTTGCAATCATGAAATATAAAATATAGTAATATAAAATATTACTAAATAACCATATATGACGTAATGAGCGACGTGACGTAAACATTGAAAAAATCGATTTTTATTTTATTTTCGTTTTCAGTTCAGAATCGCTAAAGTTACAAACTGCGAAAATATTTATGGTATCTGAGCAATAGATTTAATCTTTTTATTTTGACCAGTATAATAAAGAACAACCTCTTGCCTATGCTAAATTTTATAGGCCGCTTAACAATAGTACAAGTTAGTAAAGGAGTGATATAGTTCATTATGGTAATGAACGAATTCTAGGCCATACTAACTAATTTAATTTTGAAAAGAAGAAATTTACATAAAGGACCGATATAGTTCATCATAAATTGTATTTTTTAATTAGGTTTTTTATATAATCCAGTTTGCAGCAGTAGCTAGTAACCTAGTAAGAGACGATCACATCTAATGTTAAGAAATCTAAAAACCCATAGCTCCTAAATAGTTACATTAAAGAACGACCTGAGGCCTTAGTAACTGAAGTATTAAAAGGGGTCAGGGTTGCAGTACAGTAAGGACCGAAGTCTATCTCATTGTAACTAATGCAACGGGAAAAACAAAAGAGGTCTGTGGTATATGTGACGTCATAAAAGGTTACATTTGATTCTACATTAAAATACGATCATTGGAATAACATTTCACTATCCGGGTTGCAGCATTAGCTAGCAACGTAGTAAGAGACGATCACGCCCCATAGCAAACCCGGGTTGTATCGGGGTTGCATCCGGGTTGCAGCGGTAGCTAGCAACCTAGTAAGAGACGATCACGTCCAATGTTAAGAAATATAAAAACCCATAGTTCCTAACAAAGGAGTCAGATCAAAACAAAAGGTACACCATTAGAACCGCCTTGTCCGAAACCCCTGTATAGGAAACTTTCTGTCCCTTGGATTGGACAGCAAGGGAAATATATTGGCTTGAAAATCAAGAAAATTGACTTTAACCACGTTATTCTCCCCACCCGGGATATTCTTGTCTCTTTTCTTTTTTTTTCTTTTCCACAGATAGCTTGGCACTGGAACATCGTAGAGGATTGTTCAATAGCTCGTTTTAAAGGAAATTTATTGGGTTAAAAATCCATAGTAACTAAAATAAATTATTTCTAAAAGAGAATAAATTTTTCAACCAAAAACTGCATTTTTGATGTCTTTTCACACTGCAGTCTTTCAAACATAATCGTATACTGGCGGTAAGATTTGATCCCACGCCTCCGAAGAGACTGGTGGCTAACACCAGTGTCTTGGACCACTCGGCCAGGCTGCCTCTCATAAATAAATATATATGTGAATTTGGGTTGCAGCAGTAGCTAGCAACCTAGTAAGAGACGATCAGTCCCATGCTAAGAAATATAACAAAACTCCTAAAAATAGAGTAAGATCAAAACAAAAGTACATCATTAGAACTACCTTGTCTGAAACCCTACTAGATAAATAATGAATGTCGTAGCTTTATATTAGAGCTATGACGTGAATAGAAAAACACGAAATTATATTGTTGTTTCTGATGACGTCATGAAATAATATCATTGCGCCTTGACGTCAATAAAATCATTACGCCGTGACGTCATAATTACTACTTAAGAACGACACAGATGTAAATTCTCTCATTCTTGATTAGAATAATGGTTAGATTGAAGCAAGCTATACGCAATTTGAAAAAACAGTACTACACAAACAACAGAGATAGTATCTTGAAAAGAGAAAACCAAAGGTATTCAACCGACCAGGCGCATCGAGAAGTAAAAATTGAGAGAGCAAAACAAAGGTATTCAACCGACCAGGCGTATCGAGAAGTAATATTTGAGAGAGCAAAACAAAGGTATTCAACCGACCAGGCGTATCGAGAAGTAACAATTGAGAGAGCAAAACAAAACAGCAAGATGTATTATCAAAATGATGAAGATTATAGACATGCAAAAATTGAGACAGCCAAACAAAAGTTCAAGGAGAGTTATCACAATGATGAAGATTACCGCATCAAATATAAGAAAAACCAAAAGCAAAGGTATTCAACCGTCCAGGTGTATCGAGAAGTAAAAATTGAGACAGCAAAACAAAAGATCAAGGAGCGTTACTGGGGTGACAAAATCTATAATGAAAAAATTAAATTCTCTGCGAGGTTGTACCGAAGAACGCATAAGGACAAAGGGAAATTAAGAAAAGAACTTGTTCTGAAATGCCTTTGAAATGTATTGCTTGATGTTGGGGTGTGCAAAAAGTCGTAAAGTAAAGTTATGGGAAAAAGAATGGGTACTTCAACTTTTAAAATCGGTTTAGGAGGGAAATTAAGAAAAGATCTTGTTCTGAAATGCCTTTTCAAAAGTATTGCTTGGTGTTGGGGCATTCAAAAAGCTGTAAAGTAAAGTTGAGGATGAAAAGGATGGGAACTTCAACTTGTAAAATGGGTTTAGGAATGACATTAAGAAAGGAACTTGTTCTGAAAAGATATAATAAAGCCTTTTGAAATGTGGGGGCCCTTCTGTGTCTCAAGTGCACAAAAAAAAGTATTAAAAAACGGGGAGGAGGCTTTTTGGGGGGCCAGGGAGGCCTTTGGGGTCCGGGGGCCCTTGGCTGGCCGGGTGGTCCTTTGGAAGTTACAATAAAGAACGACACTTAGCCCATGTTAACCTAGTAAGAGACGATCACGTCCAATGTTAAGAAATATAAAAACCCATAGTTCCTAACAAAGGAGTCAAATCAAAACAAAAAGTACACCATTAGAACCGCCTTGTCCGAAACCCCTGTATAGGAAACTTTCTGTCCCTTGGCTTGACTAGCAAGGGAAATATATTGGCTTGAAAATCAAGAAAATTGACTTTAACCACGTTATTCTCCCCAAACGGGATATTTTTTTCTTTTTGTTTCTTTTCCACAGATAGCTTGGCACTGGAACATCGTAGAGGGTTGTTCAATAGCTCATTTTAAAGGAAATTAATTGGGTTATAAATCTATAGTAACTAAAATAAATTATTTCTAAAAGAGAATAAATTTTTCCACCAAAAACTGCATTTTTGGTGTCTTTTCACACTGCAGTCTTTCAAACATAATCGTATACCAGTTATCCGGGTTGCAGCGGTAGCTAGCAACCTAGTAAGAGACGATCACGTCCAATGTTAAGAAATATAAAAACCCATAGTTCCGAAAAAAAGAGGCTGATCAAATTCAAAAATACACCATTAGAACCGCCTTGTCTGAAACCCCTGTATAGTAAACTTTCTGTCCCTTGGCTTGAACAGCAAGGGAAATATATTGGCTTGAAAATCAAGAAAAGTGGCAGCTACTACAACATTCTGCCTAAACGGGATATTTTTTTCTTTTAAATTAAAGAACGAACTTTAGTCCATAGTTTATATTAAAGGACGATCATTAGAAAAGCACACCATTGCATATATTGGACTGATTTAGTTTTTCAGTTTAGAATCGCTAAAGTTATTATGTAAACTGCAAAAATATTTATGATATCTGAGCAATAATTTTAATCTTTTCATTCAAACTAACAAAATACCTGAAAATTTAAAAATTAGTTTTAATTTTTGTTAGGTTATGGATACTCGATACGAGTCGTAAGAAGTGTTAATTAGATGAAAATTTTATTTCTTGTTTTGTAATCAGATGCCTTCTAAGCGATTTATTGTACGTAATTTAAAAAAACAGTACTATACAAAAAAAGAGACAACATCTTGAAAAGAAAAAAAGCAAAGGTATTCAACCGACCAGGCGTATCGAGAAGTAATCAAACAAAACAGCAAGATGTGTTATCACAATGATCCGGGTTGCAGCGGTAGCTAAAAACCTTGTAAGAGACGATCGAGTCCAATGTTAAGATATATAAAAACCCATAGTTCCTAAAAAGGAGTCAGATCAAAACAAAAAGTACACCATTAGAACTGCCTTGTCCGAAACCTCTGTATAGTTAACTTTCTGTCCCTTGGCTTGAACAACAAGGGAAATATATTGGCTTGATCCGGGTTGCAGCGGTAGCTAGCATAACATTCACGGACGTATCCAAAGGGTTTAGTGGGTTTGAACCCCCCTCCCCAAAAATGTTTTTCAGATTCATAATAACGAATATAAAATGAATAAAACAAATTTGAATATAAAAAAATATACGAAAATGATACAATAAAGAACAAACCCTAGCCCATAGAAACAGAATTAAGAATATCCAGGTTGCATCCGGGTTGCAGCGGTAGCTAGCAACCTAGTAAGAGACGATCACGTCCAATGTTAAGAAATATAAAAACCCCTAACTCCTAAAAGAGAGTCAGATCAAAACAAAAGTACACCATTAGAACCAGCTTGTCCAAAACCCCTATAAAGGAAACTTACCGCCCTTTGGCTTGAATAACAAACACAGTAAAGAACGGCCTCTTGCCCATACTAAATTTTTATAGGCCACTTGCGTATAGTATAGTCTAGTACAGTTATATTTAAGGTCAATATATTAAAATTTTCCATTAAAAGACGATCATTGGAATAAAAACCAATTACATACATTAGATTTAGTTCGCTACTTGATAATTTGAGGCTAGTCTCTTACTATTTCAAAGAAGAAAAAGCCGCAGGCTTTTTCCTATTTGTAATCATCCGGCTTGCAGCGGTAGTTAGCAACCTAGTAGGAGACGATCACGCCCTATAGTAAATACTAAAGTAACCTACAACTCCTGAAAAAACATTCAGATCAAAACAAAAAGTATACTATTAGAACTGCCTTGTCCAAAACTTCTATATAGCAAACTTACCGTTCTTTGGCTTTATCCGGGTTGCAGCGGTAGCTAGCAACCTAGTAAGAGACGATCACGTCCAATTTTAAGAAATATAAAAACCCATAGCTCCTAACAAAGGAGTCAGATCAAAACAAAAATATAATTAAGATCGAACTCTTCCCTATACTAACTTGCATACGCAACTTCACTATACTTAAGATTACAGTATTTATATTATACATCATTATAGGTTATAAAAGGTTCAAATGTTCGAAGATTATAGAGTTAAAATTTTTCCCACACCAGGAATCGAACCCAAGCCTGTTAAGTGAAATTTAACTATCCTAGCCACTAGACCATATGGAACCACAAAGAAGTATGATTTAAGAGCCATATGCATATTATTATTTCACCATACCAATTATAATAAGGCCAAAACAAAATCGTCGACTTGCAACCTTACTTTTGACACATTAGTTAAATCTTCATCAGGCTTAAAAAATTTTTTGCTAGTTTTACATGAAAGAATGAACCTTAGCCCATAGTAGCAGGAATTACAGTAAATCCGGGTTGTAGCGGTAGCTAGCAACCTAGTAAGAGACGATCACGTCCAATGTTAAGAAATATAAAAACCCTTAGTTCCTAAAAAAGGAGTCAGATCAAAACAAAAAGTACACCATTAGAACCGCCTTGTCCGAAACTCCTGTATAGGAAACTTTCTGTCATTTGGCTTGAACAACAAGGGAAATATATTGGCTTGAAAATCAAGAAAAGTGGCAGCTGCTACAACATTCTGCCTAAACAGGATTTTTTTTTTCTTTCTTGTTATCCCGATATAGCTTTGCACTGGAACATCGTAGAAAGTTGTTCAATGGCTCATTTTAAAGGAAATTAATTGGGTTAAAAACCTTTTGTAACTAAATTATTTTAAAACAGGATAAATTTTTCCACTAAAAACTGTATTTTTGATGTCTTTCCATACTGCTGTCTTTTCAAAGACATTTGATTTTTGAAGCAATCAAACAGTTTGTGGTAAGGTTGTATTTTAAACTTTATATTCCAGGGATAGCTTAGCACTGGAACATCGTAGAGAGTTGTTCAATGGATCATTTTAAATTATAATAAATTATTAGTAATTCAACAGATAGCTTGGCACTGGAACATCGTAGAGAGCTGTTCAGTGGCTCATTTTAAAGGAAATTAATGGGGTTAATAACCTTTTGTAATTAAAACAAATTATTTTTTTTAATAAATAACGACCTTTTGCCTATACTAATTATATTAAAAGACGATCATTAGAAGAACAAACCATTACTTACACTGTACTTAGTTAGCTGCCCGATTCTTTGAGAGTGATCTCTTACTACTCCAAAGAAGAAAAAGCCTTAGGCTTTTTTCAGTTTGTAATCAGGGTTTTTATCCGGGTTGCATCGGTAGCTAGCAATCCGGGTTGCATCGGTAGCTAACAACCTAGTAAGAGACGATCACGTCCAATATTAAGAAATATAAAAACCCATAGCTCCTAAAAAAGGAGTCAGATCAAAACATAAAGTACACCATTAGATTATAATAAAGAACGAACCCTCGCTTATACAAACTCAAATCTTTAATATATTCCGGGTTGCAATGGTAGTCACATTAAAAGACAATCGTTGGAATAACAAACAATTGCATACATTGGACTTAGTTAGCTGCCTGATTTTTTTTAAGAGTCGTTTCTTAATACTCCACAGAAGAAAAATCCGTAGGCTTTTTCCTGTTTGTAAACAGGGTTTACATAATCTGATTTATCAATCTCGGTTGCAGCGGTAGTTATTATAATAAAGAACGACCTCTTACCTATACTAAATTTTATACGCTACTTAATTATAGTATAGGTTAGTAATTCAACAGATACCATGGCACTGGAACATTGTAGAGAGTTGTTCAATCGCTCATTTTGAAGGAAATTAATGGGGTTAAAAACTTTTTGTAATTAAAAAAATTATTTTTATTACATTATCCGGGTTGCAGCGGTAGCTAGCAACCTAGTAAGAGACGATCACGTCCAATGTTAAGAAATATAATACATTAAAAGACGATCACTGAAATATCAAACCATTCCATACATTGGAAGTTAGCTACTTGATTGTTCAAGTTTCGTATCTTACTATTTAAAAGAAGAAAAAGCAGTAGGCTTTACCGGGTTGCAGCGGTAGCTAGCAACCGAGTAAGAGACGATCACGTCCAATGTTAAGTAATATAAAAACCCATAGTTCCTATCATACATTAAAGAACAAACTTTAGTCCATAGTAACTGAATATCCGGGTTGCAGCGGTAGCTAGCAACCTAGTAAGAAGCGATCACGTCCAATGTTAAGAAATATAAAAACCCATAGTTCCTAACAAAGGAGTCAGATCAAAACAAAAAGTACTTCATTAGAACCGCCTTGTCCGTAATCCCTGTATAGTAAACTTTCTGTCCCTTGGCTTGAACAGCAAGGGAAATATATTGGCTTGAAAATCAAGAAAAGTGGCAGCTACTACAACATTCCTATATACTCTCCTTATTTTATAAACCTCCTCCATTTCTCATGGAGGAGGCTTATTATAAATAAACTTCCTTTTATATTATATCAATTTTTTATTATAATAAAAAAAAATTATAATAAAATAATGAAAATTTTTAATAATGATATTTTTTTAATAAAATTTTTCATAATAATAAAAATGTTTATTATAAATAAACCTCCTTTATAATATATAAAGAGGAGGAGATTACAAAATCTCCTCCAAAAAAATACAAATGAATGCATTGTCAGTTAAATATGCATTTACTGATATTTAGTAATCAAAATCTTAGTATTATTTGATTTACTAAAGTTATAAAAGTATAAACATTTATATTTTTTTCAGTAGAGTGCAAATTATGTTCTGGTCTTGGGAAGGCATAGGGGTTTTGAGCCCAACTTATGTTAATTTCTGCTCGTTTTGGGTTTCGTTTATTTATCGATGCTGATTTATGGTAGTTTCACGCTTGGTAGATTATTCGATTTTATTTTTGCTCATTTTTTGTTTAATGGAGTTTTAATTTTCTTTGAAAAAATTATTTTGTGGAAAAAGTTTTTTTAATTAATTTATGTTCGTTTTATATTGACATAGTCTTTTCAGTGAAAAAGAAAATAATACTTTAAATCTTTTTGTTTTTTTTAAGACTTTATAGTTTGGCCTGCTATTTGTATGCTGGAGAAAAATTTTCAGCAAATTTTAACAGCACACACCCTCTTACAAATCTGGACCCAAATAGCAGTATTTAATTTAGTTTCATACCTCCTCTAGTTGGCCTGAAATGGAAAGCTTGATAGCATTCGTAAAAAAATCTGTTTACTTTCTTTGATAGCTTGGATACACTTAGGCTATTTTGATTTGCTTAAATTTTAGGAGCAAAAGCAGCCCCAAAAGTTTGAACATAATACCATCAGTTGTTCTTGGGATACTGCTGAGATGCCTTATTGGGAGTTAGCATTAACACAGTGCATTTTGATTTAATCTTATGACAACATTTAGTTTTTAAACATAAAGTCAAATGGGAGGGTGTGCATGGGAGGAGGATTAGTTTCCCTCCAATCAGTTTCGACTATTAAAATGGCATCAGCCCTTTCTATTTTCAATCGAATGATCCCTTTTTGAAGTTTCTGTGACAGCTCCTTCGATACAAAATGCCCTGGTCTAAACAACAACAACAACGAAAAAATTAATACATTATATCCACATTGATCTTTTCCATAAAAACGTCAAGCCTTCCAATTACTTTCGACTATTAAAAAAGGCACTAGGCTTTTCGAATTCCAATCGAATGAAACTTTTTCGAGTTTCTACGATAACACTTCCTATAAACACCTAATATGGCCCCAGGGCATAAATTGAAACTCTTACCCTAAGGGCTCAGAAGGTGGTTGTCATCCTCTAAGACCAAGTTTCCAAAACTTTCAACTACGTTACACAAAATGGCTATCTCAAAATTTTGATTGGATGTGTCTGGGAAAATGGTGGGCGGGAGAGGGGCGTTAGTCATTCTCCGAATCACTTTCAATTATTAAAAAAGGCACTAGCCCTTTCAATTTCCAATCCAATGAACCCTTTTGAAGTTTCTACGACAATGCTTTCAATAAAAACCATATATACCCCCAGGGATAACTTACAACCCTTGCCCTGAGGGCTGGGTGGGGGGTTGTCATCGTCAAAGACCTAATTTCAAGAACTTTCTACTTAGTTGAACAAAATAGTTATCTTAAAATTTTGATTGGATGGGTTTGGGGGAATCGTGGGCGTGAGAGAGGGGTTAGTTACCGTCCAATCACTTTCAACTATTAAAAAGGGCACTATCCCTCTCAATTTCCAATTTAATGAGCCCCTTTTGAAGTTTTTACGGCAACTCTATCATTAAAAACCGTATATGCCCCCGGGCATAACTTACAAACTTTGCCCTGGGGACTCTCGGGGGTTCTTCCTCCTTCAATACATAATTTTCAGAACTTTCAACTACTTTGAACAAAATGGCTATCTCTATGCTTTTATTGAATGTGTTTGGGGAAATGGTGGGCATGAGAGGGCGGTTAATTACTCTCCACTCACTTTCGACTATAATGTGTGTGTGTGTGTGTGTGTGTGTGTGTGTGTGTGTGTGTGTGTGTGTGTGTGTGTGTGTGTGTGTGTGTGTGTGTGTGTGTGTGTGTGTGTGTGTGTGTGTGTGTGTGTGTGTGTGTGTGTGTGTGTGTGTGTGTGTGTGTGTGTGTGTGTGTGTGTGTGTGTGTGTGTGTGTGTGTGTGTGTGTGTGTGTGTGTGTGTGTGTGTGTGTGTGTGTGTGTGTGTGTGTGTGTGTGTGTGTGTGTGTGTGTGTGTGTGTGTGTGTGTGTGTGTGTGTGTGTGTGTGTGTGTGTGTGTGTGTGTGTGTGTGTGTGTGTGTGTGTGTGTGTGTGTGTGTGTGTGTGTGTGTGTGTGTGTGTGTGTGTGTGTGTGTGTGTGTGTGTGTGTGTGTGTGTTTATGTGTGTGTGTGTGTATGTTTGTGTTTATGTGCGTGTGTATGTGTTTGTGTTTGTTTTCGTGTGTGTGCTCTATCGTGTTTGTGTGTGTTTCAAACATTAGAAGACGGTTACAATGATGATGACGGCTATCGTAGGCGTGCTAAGAAACGATGCATTTCGTTAAAATTCCTTCAAAAATACCTCTTAATATGGTTTTAAATGTACCAGTAATATCAGCTCTCCCTCTCAAAATAATTGTTAGGGGGCGGGGGCAACCGTTTATTGTCACGATATTGGGAAATATTCATAAGTTTATTTCAATGAAATGGATATTTTCTTTAAAAGTTTTTCAAGGTACCTCTCAAAACGCTTTAAATCTATCTCTACTATCACTCCTATACATTTCCCTAATTGTATATTTGCCTTGGGGACAATAATTTCTCTAAATATAATTTCCCCTGTAATTTCCACGTTTTGATATTTTTGGTGGAAAATGTCCCCTGGGTTGCACGAGGGCTGAGACAAAAGGAGGTTATGCAAAAATCGGGGATTCTATTGAACGAGGGTTAAGTTAAACGGATCCAGTTACAAGGTTACATTTACATCAGGAGGGTTGGGTTAAACAGAGCTTTAGTTGAACGAGGGTCAAGTTAAATGGGTTATGTTGTGCGAGGGTTGATACACTTGTGGCCATAAATGCAACATTCCTCTCCTTTGGATTTATTGAGAGTCCAAGCTAATCGTTACATGTTTTTAGAATTTTTGCAAATCTATAGGTATACTGAACATCCTGTTTCAGAGGCGGCAATGCCGTATGAGGCGCGTTCATTTCTAAAATGTGTCATTTACTTGAAACTGGGAGAATAAAGCCTTTTTCACGTTTTATTTTTTTTAGCGTGTTTTTTCTTAACTGTTTTTTCTATGTTTTAAATATTGTTTGTAAATTTGTTTGAAATAATAAAACTTTTATTTACAAAGTCTGTGTGTTTTTAGGATTTATTTTTTAGGACGACTAAAGAGTTTACATAATTTAAGCATGCATTTTCCTTTTATCGATATAAATACATTAGTAATAATCGTAAATATTTTTTAGTATCACTTTCTAAAAAGCGTTACTTAATGGAGAGGTGAAATTCTCGGTCAAAGATGTTTCCCGAGTGCCCGAGTCTGTGTCGATTATACAGGTACACATTTCACTCGCACGTAATAGGTTAATTTTAGAACGTAATGGATAGGACAAAAAATGTGTTGTTAGTCCTCTCAGTTAGGGCACAAATGCCTTGGAAGAAAATTGACCTTTCGAGCCCTAGCGGAGTCAAGAACTAAAGAAAAAAAAACTAGAGAAAGAAAAAATGCGTTGAAAGTTTTAAGCGAAAAATAATAGGCCAAAAAGGGTATTATCTAACAGTGATATATGTCGATATTGGCTAAGATGCGCTGGCCTTACATAAGGTTTGTGTCGCCATTAATTTAAAGGAAGAAAAAACACTTTGAACGTTTCCGGCGAAAAAAACGAAAAAGTATTACATGACAGTTATGTTTGCACAATCGTTACATAATGCGTGTGTGCTGTTGTTACATTATAAGCGGGGACTCCCCATGGGTTCCTGTCACATGGTTACATAAAACTGCGCCAAGCATATTATACCTGACCGTTTGAAACGAGGTAAGTCGTATGCCGTCATTGAAGTCCAGTGGGGTGTGTCATGGGAGTCTTGTCTACTGTTTTCCCTTTAATAGAACCGATGACCACATTGCTCAGTTGTGACGGTTTGAGGGGTTGGTAGCTCCACTTACATGACACTTTAGAATCCCATGTTAATTTCCCATTATTACTACTTGTGTATTATCCCGACCGCACTCAAATTAATCATATGCATACACCTGGAATTCCAGGAAGCCTGCCAGGTGTAGTTTTCTTATAAAATGGATGTCTCAAGCTTTTGATAGAAAAATGTCATGGGGGTGTCTACCACCTGGGGAGCATGTTTAGAAAAAGCTTTCCTATAAAATGCCCGTCTGAGGTTTTTAATAGACAAACATCATGGGGAAATAGAAACAGGGGCGGCATTGCCTAGTAACTCTATTTATTATCAAACATAACCAAACCAACAAACATAACCAGCAATCATAACCAACAACCAACAAACATAACCAACAATCATAACCAACAACCATAACCATCAACCAACAATCATAACAAAAAAACATAACCATCAACCAACAACCAACAATCATAACCAACAACCGAAAAACATAACCAACAAACATAACCAACAACCAGCAAACATAACCAACAAACCACATAACGAGCAACAAAAGCCAAGAATTATAACCAACAATCATAACCAACAACCATAACCATCAACAAACTATCATAACGAACAATCATAACTAACAAACCTAAACAACAAAAAACCAACAATCATAACCTACAACCAACAATCATAACCAACAAACATAACCAACAAGCATAAGCAGCAAAGATAACCAACAACCATTAATCATATCCACCACACATAACCAACAACCGTATACAACAACCAACAATCATAACCAACAAACAAAACCAACAAACACAACCATATCCCCAGCCAACAAACATAACCAGCAATTATAACCAACAACCAGCAATCATAACCAATGAACATAACCAACAAACAACGGCCATATCTAAAATAGACAAACAATAACCATCAACCAACCATCATAACAAACAAACATAGCCATTAACCAACAACCAACATTCATAACCAACAAACATAACCAACAACCAGCAAACATAACCAACAAATCACATAACGAGCAACAAAAGCCAAGAATTATAACCAACAATCATAACCAACAATCATAACCAACAACCATAACCATAAACAAACTATCATAACGAACAATCATAACCAAAAAACCTAACCAACAAAAACCAACAATCATAACCAACAAACATAACCAACAAGCATAAGCAGAAAACATAGCCAACAACCATTAATCATATCCAACAAACATAACCAGCAATCATATCCAACAACCAGCAATCATAACCAACACACACAGCCATATCCCCAGCCAACAAACATAACCAGCAATTATAACCGACAACCAGCAATCATAACCAATGAACATAACCAACAAACAACAGCCATATCTAAAATCAACAAACAACAACCAACAGCAGAACCAACAACCAACAATAACCTCCAATGTTAATTTCCCTATGGCTGCCGTGACGTCCAAGGGCTGTCGTAGAGATCATGCCCGGGCTCTCATGGGAATCTTGCCATGGGTGGGAATCGTGCCACCTGATCGCTTGTATTCCGGGACCGCTTGTATTCCAGGACCGCTTGAAATCCTCTGTTAATCTGGTTTTGAGCCGCTAGAAAGCAGATTGGGGGTACCACTGAGAGACACTTAGTGACTCATTCAAAAGCTATTTCTCATATAAACGTGCTTTTTACAAATTCCTCCTGCTTTAAATGCCACATGGAACTAAAACGGCAGGTTTTGTTCCATTTCTCAAGGGGTGGTACTATTGTGCTAGCAAAACATCGTAGACATTTGTCTAACAGCTTATATAAAAGCTATTTCTCATATCTACGTTTTTCTCATAGATTTCATTTTATGCATGTGCCAAATGGCACTAAAACTGGTGCTATTGGTGCCATGTCTCAAGTGAAAAGGCTGTAGCTATGGAGCTACCAGAACTTTTGAGAGAGATGTTCAATGGCTCATTTGAAAACTATTTCTCATATCTACGGGCTTTTTATCAGTTCTAACACCCGTCAATGCCATATAGCTATGACGTTACTTTGGTTGCCACTTCTTAAGTGGAATAGATTGGAAGTATAAAACGGTACTATTGTAATAGCTATGGTCCAAAACCCTTAACATGAACCCCTCCTGTATACTTTCCCTCCTAGTCCCAGTCCCATCATGAGCGCTCATGGTAATCTAAGTTAGATGAACTTATCTTAAACGTTGAAAAACTTGGTGCTATTAGAACAATTTTGTTCCTTCTGAGAGAAATTTGAGTGGGTTAAGTATAAGTTTGTTTGTATTAAGGGAATGATTGTTACTTCGATGAGAAGATTTGTTAGTGTTAAGGATAACTTGCTAATTCTGACATGGTTACCACTAAAAAAATATTCCAAGTCTTAAATTTGAACAAGAAAATCCTAAGCTGAACTTTGAAACACCTACAGAATGTAGCAGTGACATGGTAAACCACTACAAAATATTTCAAGTCTTACAATTCAACGAAAAAAATCCCAAAATGAACTTTCAAAATTTAGCAGATTTTATCAATGACAAGGTAAATCATGAAATAACACTAGAAAAAATATTTCAAGTCTTACGTTTCAACGAGAAAATTCCAAAAGGAACTTAGAAAAATTTGAGTGTGTTAAGTATTAAGTATTAAGGGAAAAGTTGTTGCTTCGAAGAGAAGATTTGTTAGTGTTAAGGAAAACTGGCTACTTCTGGCAGAAAATTTGTTATCATAACGAAAAATTGTTACCTCTAAGAAAAATTGTATATGTTTAACAGAAAACTTGTTGAAAAGTTGTTGCTTCGAAGAGAAGACTTGTTAGTGTTAAGGAAAACTGGCTAATTCTGGCAGAAAATTTGTTATCATAACGAAAAATTGTTACCTCTAAGAAAAATGGTATATGTTTAACAGAAAACTTGTAACTTATAACGAATAACTGGACATAATAACTAAAAACTGTTACTTTCATGAGAAGTTAGCTAGATTTGGCATGAGACCAGGTGGTAATAGAAGAAATTTATTACTCCTAAGAAGAAAAACTGTTACCTCTAATAAAAATTTGAGTGTGTTAAGTAAAAGTTTATTAGTATTAAGGAAAAAAGTTGTTGCTTTGAAGAGAATATTTGCTAGTGTTAAGGAAAACTTGCTACTTCTGACATGGTAAACCACTAAAAAAATATTCCGAGTCTTACATTTCAACAACAAAATCCCAAACTGAACTTTGAAACATCTACAGAATGTAGCAGTGACATAGTAAACCACTACAAAATATTTCAAGTCTTACAATTCAACGAAAAAATTCTAAAATGAACTTTCAAACATCAGCAGAGTTTATCAAAGACAAAGTAAATCATGAAATAACACTAGAAAAATATTTCATGTCTTACGAGAAAATTCCAAAATGAACATAAAAAATTTGAGTGTCTTAAGTAAAATTTTTTTAGTGTTAAGGGAAAAAGTTGTTGCTTCGAAAAGAAGATTTTTTAGTGTTAAAGAGAACTTGCTACTTCTGGCAGAAAATTTGATATCATAACGAAAATTTGTTAATTCTAAGAAAAACTGTGTATGTTTGACAGAAAACTTGTAACTACTAACATATAAATTGACTTCATAACTAAAAATTGTTACTTCTATGAGAAATTTGCCAGCTTTGACAAAAATCTGATGCTATTCGAAGAAATTTGTCACTCCTAAGAAAAAAAAACAAAACTGTTACCTCTAAGAAAAATTTGAGTGTCTTCAGTAAAAGTTTGTTAGTATTAAGAGAAAAAGTTGTTGCTTTGAATAGAAAATTTATTAGTGTTAAGTAAAACTTGCTACTTCTGGCAGAAAAGTTGTTATCATAATCAAAAAGCTGTTACTTCTAAGAAAAATTTGGTATCTTTGACAGATAACTTGCCAGTTTGAATAGAAAACGTGTTATCACTGACGAAAAGTGTTATTTCTAAGAGAAATTTTAGTGTGTTAAGTAAACGGGATATTAGTATGAAGTGTGATGTTAGTGTGAGGAGGAATTAGCGACAGTACTAAAAGGACTAAAAAATAATAGGGCTCCGGTTTCTGGTAGTGAGGTAAACTAGTTTCTTAAATATGGTGGTTATGTAGTTAGAGATAAGTTATTGAACACTATAAACATCATTGTCGAAAAAGAGGAAGTACCTAGCGATTTTAGGAAAACCTTAATTAAGCCGCTTTATAAGAAAGGTGATAAAAGTGAGTGTGATAGTTATCGAGGGATTAGTCTGGTCTCTGTAGGTAGCAAATTACTTAGCAATATGATACTTTTTAGACTGAGAGATGCTGTAGACAAAGTTTTAAGAGAAGAACAGTGCGGTTTTAGAAAAGGTAGAGGATGTGTCGACCAAATTTTCACTCTTAGGTTAATAATTGAGAAGTGCCTAAGTTTTCAAACACCTTTGGCCCTTAGTCTTATAGATTATGAGCAAGCGTTCGATACTTTCGATAGAAGAGCTTTAGTAAAGGCTTTATCCTTGTATGGTATTCCTGACAAATACATTAAAGTGATTAGTGCTATGTACGAAAATAACACTGCTGCGGTTAAGGTAGGAAATGAGGTTAGCAGCTGGTTTTGTATTAAATCAGGAGTTAAGAAAGGTTGTGTTCTATCCCCCTTTGTATGGATTATTTTGATGGACTTAAGGAGCCCAGGAAAGGCAATGGAAGACGACAGAATCAAATGGGGAGAAAAAAGTCTCCTGGACTTAGACTATGCTGATGATTTAAGCATCCTATACGAAAGTGTGAGCAAAATGAATGACGTTTTTAGAGGTTTTGCGAGTTCAGGGTGCTAGAATAGGATTGAAAATTAATGTTAAGTAGACTAAGTCACTAAGGCTAGGAATAAGTGAAAATGAAAAGGTAAAGTTGGGTAATGAAAGACTGATCAGGTGGACGGCTTCACTTACCTTGGTAGTATTATTAGTAAAAATGGTTGGAGCAGTGAAGATGTCAAAAGTAGAATAGCCAACGCTCAGGGTGTTTTTTTACATTTAAAAATAGTTTGGAAGAAAGAGTTAAGTCTGCAAACCAAAATTGGAATATTAGAAGCTACAGTGATGACAGTGGTCAAATATGGCTCTGAAGCATGGGTGTTTCGAAAAGCAAATGATGATTTGCTTGATGTTTTCTAGGGAAATAAGGATTGTTCTGGGTACCCGGCTGACTGACCGTATTTTAAACAATAGGCTGTACGAAAACTGTAGTTCAATACCGCTCTCTAGGGCTATAATGAAAGAAAGGTTGAGGTGGCTAGGGCACGTTGTGCGGATGAAGGATGACAGATTGCCGAAGATTGTTCTTTTTGGCCAACCAGTTAGGGCTAAACGGAAAGCAGTTCATCTTCGTCTGGGGTGGCAGGACGTCATGAAGAAAGATTTAAAGGAACTGGGAACTTCATGGGCGGGCGTAAAAAGGGAGACTTTGAATATATTGTAATGGAGGAGGAGCATGCGTAGCTTTGTTGGCCTCAAGCGGCTAGGTACTGCAGTGAGTTGTTAGTAGTAGTAGTAGTAGTATTTTTGGGGTGAAATAGGTTGAAAATGTCCTACGGGGTTAGGGTTGGTGCCATTGGGAGGGCTTGTGCTAGTGTGAAAACAGTGTCGTAGTGCCATTCCGCTCTGGACCATGAGTATACTTTTTATCGGTTTGGATATCTAGCCTTCTCACAAGATGATTTTCTAAGCTCTCCCATTAGGTATCTTTGCTTAAGATATACATCGTTGTTAATGCGCAATATGCATGTTTGTGTGCCGTGCTGAAGATCCATGGGATCCTTTTAGTCTAGTTTGTGAGATACGCTTGCATCATTCATATTAGACTTCATCACGGGAAATCCAGGGGTCTTCCAGAAAAAAACAATATATCAATGGCTGGAACTTTGCCAGGGCACGAAGCTTACTAGCTGAGCACTATAAACTGGGATTATGTGATTTTAGAGGTGGACAAATCCTAGAAACTCAACGATAATTTCCTTATTGTTACTACCTTTAAATTATCTCGAGCAAGACCGTCTTTTTAGCCTCTTTTATTGCCTATCTGAAGCCCGGATTCCATCCCAGGAATGAGCAGACACAGACCAAACTCCCCCACTGCGTGTAGGATGGCTGGATTCCGTCCCCCAAGAAGAGTAGACACAAACCAAACTCCCCCACAACGCACGGGGTGGGCGGGAACAAGAATTTCTCGAAATAGAATTTCCGCTCCTTTGCGTGTTTTGATAATTTTGCTGAAAAATGCCCCCCCCGGGGGGTGTGTCGGGATGGGACGAACCACTCGGGGGAATTGGACACTTCCTCGGAGCTGACCAGCGAGTAGGTCGGTTCCTTAGTGGATGGAGGCTGGATAACAGTAAATGTACATTTTACAATTAGCGCTTTGCGTAACGATAAAAAAAATAAAAGTGTTGAGATGGCAACCGAAAAAAAGGCTCCCCTCCCCTCACAGACGCTCCCCTCCCTTGAAGTCCTCTCCCCTCGTCTTTTCTTAAATTAAGCATGTTATTCCCTATTTTTTTTTTATAAACCTAAATAATGCCTAAGAAACTACATCTATTATCAGTGCGCCCTCTGAAAATAAATGCTAGATGGGAGATGGAATCTATTGTTAGGAAATTGTGAAATATCCATGAATTTATCTTCATGAAAAAGGGGTATTTCTTTAAAAGCTCTTAATAATTCTGAAATTTGCATCTAATATCACTCCCCTCTTTCTTAATCTCCTGGGTTGCAGACTAGAAGTCTCGGTTTTCTATAATACACGGTTCTTTTTGTGTATATTATGACCCCCTCCTTCATATTTTTGCTGAAAAATTTTGCCCTGGGGATATGTCGAGCTGGAAAAATACGCTCGGGGGGATTGGACACTTCCTCGTAGGTGAACAGGTCAGTACCCTTGTGGATGAAGGCTGGATAACAATAAATGTACGCTTGAAAATTACCACTTTGCGTAACGATAAAAAAACAGTGTTGAGCTGGCGATCGAAAAACAGGCTCTCCTCCCCCAGAGACGGTCCCCCCCTTCCCTGGAGTCCTCCCCTCGTCTTTCCTTAAATTAGACATGTTTTTCTTTGTTTTTTATTAAGCCTCAACAACGCCTAAGAAACTTCATCTACTATCAAAGCGCCCTCTGAAAATAAATTCTACTAGGAGGGTTGAAGCTATTGTTAGGATATTGTGATATATCCTTGAATTTATGCTAATGAAAAATGGGCATTTCCTTAAAAGCTCTAAATATGCTTTAATTGTATTTAATGTCAGTCCCCCTCCCATATCCTTCTCGGTTGCAGACTAGAAGTGTCGGTTTTCTATAATACACGGATCTTTTTTCTCATATTAACGATACGGCTTTTTCAATTTTTATTTTTGTCATGTTTTTTTACTGTCTTTTCTTATGTTTTATTAGTTGTCAATTCGTTTTCATTTACAGTATCTGTGTTTTTAAGATTTATTGTTTGTGATGCGTCTCTCATACCAAATGTGTTTACGTAATTTAAGCATACATTTCTCCTTTATTGCTAAAAATACCTTGAGGACAAATGTCCCCTGGAAATAAATGTTTTTCCAAATGCGTACCAAATTTGGCAGTAAACAATACGCTCGAGGGTATTGGACACTTCGTCGGAGGTGAACAGGTGTTTTATTGGTTGTCAATTTTTTTCATTTACAGTATCTGTGTTTTAAGATTTATTGCTTGTGATGCGTCTCTCATACCAAATGTGTTTACGTAATTTAAACATACATTTCCCCTTTATTTGCTACAAATTCCTTGAGAACAAATGTCCCTTGGAAATAGATGTTCTTCCAAGTGCGTGCCAAATTTGGCAGTAAACACGCCGTTCTAACGAGTGCCAGAAAATGGGGAATCTCAGGTGCTATGCAATAGTTAATTTTTAGAATATAGTTCAAGATACAAAATATTGGCAAAGGTTTCATTGAAGACTTGCTTGAGGCGCTGTACCATTGGAAGGGAATGACCTTTCGAGTCTTGGCGGGGTCAAGAGCTCTTAAAAAAATGGGAAAGGTCTTTTGAGCGAAAAAATGAAACGCCGAAAAAAATAATGTCTTGAGGCTTTTGAGTGAAAAATGTCAAAATCGTATTATCTGGCAGTGAGGAATGTGCCCTCAATGCGTACGATGCGTGGACCTTACATAAAGTGTGTGCCGCCATTAAATTAATGAAAAAAGAATGCTTTGGGGACTTTCGGGTGTCGTTACGTTACAAGCGGGGATTCCCCCACGGGTTCCTGTAGTAGGGTTACGCAAAATTTTGTCAAGCATATTGGACCTCTCCGTTTGAAACAGGTTAAGTCGTATGACGTTATTGGAGTCAAGAGGGGCGTGTTATGGAGTCTTGCCAAGTGTATTCTCTTTAATAGAACCGGTAACCGCATTGCTTAGGTGCGAGGGGCTGGTAGCTCTACTCATCTGACCCTTTAAAGGTGAGTGTGTGTCACCTGGTGTAACATGCGCTTGAAAAGGGGGTGTGTCACATGAACATACATGCGCTAGAAATCTAACCTAGAAACATCATTTATTTCAAATATGTCCTGCAAACATAACAAACATCAACAAAACCATGAAACATCGAGCAACATAACCATCAAATATAACCAAGAAAAAACATCAACACACCATAACAACACAACATAACATCAAACCACATGACCATCAACATAACAACACAACCAACAAACATACCAACATAACCATCAAACAACATCAACAACATAACCTAGAAACAACATAATCATCACATAACCAACAACATCTAACAACATAACCAACAAACATCAAACAACATAACATAACAACATAACCAGTAAACATCAAACAACATCAAACAACAAACAACATAGCATAACATAACCAATAAAAAGCATAAAAAACATCAAACAACATCAACATAACCAACAAACAACATAACCATCAAACAACATAGCCAAAAAAGCATCAACATAACCAACAAACATCAAATCACATAACCATCAATTATAACCATGAAACATATGTTAATTTCCCTATGGCTGCGTTTGAAACTGGGAAGGGCATGCATTCGAAATCTTATGGGAAAAGGGAGATCATGTGTTTGAAACTGGGGAGGGCTAGCATTTGAAGGCCTTATGGCCCCACTACCGCCAATTACAAATGTATTGGAAATAATTAGGTCCAAAAACTGTGCTTTTGGTGATGACATAACCCTCCATAATCCCTGGGAAAACGGCTGTAGGCTACACAATTATGATCCTACAAGAACAAATAGATTGAATTCAATCATCAGCCGCCGTAGTTCAGTTACGAGCAAGTTAGACTTTGAATCAGAATGGCAAGTGTTCAATTCCTTAATCGGGCATTTTTTTTTTCAATCATGGTTTTGTGCCTTATATATGATTATTTTTCTGCTAATTTACTTTTTCTGTGAACTTTTTTGTGTTTTGTGAAATGTTCCACACACTAGTTTTGAAACAAAATACGTCCCTTGCCACTTAGGCGTTGGAGAAGTGTAGGCTTATTGTTCTGGAACCACTCAAAGTTGTATCTTCAAAGAAGAATTATATACTGTTATATCTATTTATTCATATAATTTACTTTTTTACTATTTAATTGACAGAATAAAAGTATTGTAATGCATATAGAGAAACCATAGCACTAAAACCCTCTTGCTTTTTTTTCTGTGATATTTTTCTAGTTGTCAGGTTACTTTCCTTTATTGCTATTCCGCACCTGTATGTCTAAAGTTTTTTTGGTTTTTATCAGGGGGAGGGAGGAGATATTTATTGAAATAAGTAAGACATTTTGCTTAGGTTTTGAAAAACTTGAAAATCTTCTTTAGAAAAATAGTTACTCTTTCCACACTGTCAAGGTTATCGAACTTCAAAAATCATTTACATCATTTTGTGTAGCCTGGATTTCTCGGTATTATTTGAAAACGATCAGAAATTAAACAAAAAAAGTTTTTTTTTTCAACTGAAAATAAGGAGCGACATTAAAACTTAAAACTAATAGAAACTATTCCATATATGAGGGGGCTGCCCCCCCCCCAAAAAAGAGAAGAAAATATCATTGTAGTGTTGCTTCTACATTAAATTCAAATTAAAAACGTGCAAAGATTAATTTTAAAAAACCAAGTTTTTTTATTGAAGGAAAGAGCAAAGTTGACACTTAAACGAAAAAAATTTATTGCTTCACAGTCTATTTAACCTATATCAATAAAACTAGCACACAAAAAAAAACAACTAATTATCTCTCCCTATGTTTGCAGGGTCATAGAAAACTAGCGGTTTACTGAAAACACAAAACAATACAGGAGTTTTGGTAAAGTAAAAGCAAACCAATTAAGGACAATTGTTACGATATAAATATAAAGCATTTTAGGATAGTTGCTTAATTTTCTTTTCGTTTAATTTAGTAACACTTCTCCACAATGCTGCAGTCCAATGAATTTCTATAGTTTTAGTTCTGAAAAGGACATTAGTTTGTAAAGTTCAAAGTGAAAACACCTTGATAGCATTAGTACTAAGAACCAACTTTAAAATTTTCATCATAACTTGAAATTCCATGTTGTATAGAGAGAAATTACCGGATTTCCAGAGTTCATATTAAGGCTTATTTGATCTTCATTTTGAGTAATACTAAAGCGTATTTCTTACAATTTAAGATTGTTCATTACTCACTATTGGTATTATAGCTGGTGAAACCAAAATGTTACCCGATAAATCAATCCAATATTTCTGTATGCTGTTTAGTGACTTTGCGGGTATCAAAAAAGTATTTATTTTTATGCTTATACTTTTAAGGTAATTTTAATTGTATACTGAAAGTTACTGATATCACAGCTGGTGTAAGACTAAGAAAGCCTTATAGATTAGTTTTTTGTTGTCAGGCTACGTGCTTATTTTTAACTTATAAACCAACATTATTATTTTTTATGCTTTGTTTCTGAGTTTTCAGTAAAGCGCTAGTTCTATATAACCCATCAAACAAACGAAAATATTAGTAGAATGGCCCCTATTGATCCCACGAGAACCACGTGGTTTATGGTTTTCTCAGTGAGAATGAAAAAACAGATGAAATTCTCACTTGAAAAACCATGAATTTTTCAAATTCTCACTTGAAAAACCATGAATATACACTGTATCACTTGAAAAACCATTAATGTTGAAACAGTGATGTGTGTGGTGTTGTTTTTTCAAGTTATAAATTGTCAATTCATGGTTTTTCAAGTGAGAATTTGAAAAATTCATGTTTTTCCAAGTTAGAATTTGAAAAACAGGAACTTTCTCACTTGGAAAACCATAAACCACGTGGTCCTGTCACGAGTTTCTCACTTGGAAAACCATAAACCACGTGGTGCTGTCACGAGTCAGAACACCTGTGCTGTCGACCTCAATTCACATATCGTGAATCAATAATTCCCCTTAGAAACAACAAATTAATTTCCCTTTCTTGACAGATCAATCAATCAATGACATCATCTATCAGACTTTAAATGTCCCTTTCTTGACAGATCAATCAATCAATGACATCATCTGTCAGACTTTAAAAATTTTCGCCTAGAAACATTTCTCCAGGAATAGATCCAAAATCATTAATGTCTTTGCCACGGGAACAGTTCTACTGGTCGAACTCCAAAGGATATTAATAACCACAGGCCATGGAAACAATTAGGCAAGAAACATCTTAGCGATGACTTGTTTTCGCGCGCGAAAAGGTTTCCATATAATTTGAAATGCATTGACGCAGAGATGCCAATAACAAAGGAACACGCTGAATTTGCGTTTAGGGATTATTTGGGCGAAACCGTTTTAGACAGGTTATGGAACTATTTCGGTGAAACAGATAGAGACATTTTAAAAGAAGATTTTTGAATAGATTTTGGAGGAGGTTTTGAGTGTGGTCGTTATAATACACAAGTTTCATTTGAACAGTGTTGTGAGGTCCTCTAACCCAACCCCAAAGGGTTCCAATCCTCCTACCCCCACCCCGAAGGAAGCCCCCGGTCCTCAAAGCCCCCCAAACTCCCAAAGGTTCCGATCCCCCTACCACATCCCCGAAGGAAGCCACCGGTCCTCAAAGGTTCTCTGGGCTTCCAAAGGACCCCCCCCCGGACCCCCAAAGACCCTCACCCAGTCCCCAAAGGTCCCCAGGCACCCAAAGGGCCCCAGACCCAAAAAGGCCATACCCGAGCCCCAAAGGCCCTCACCCAGACCCCAACGGACCCCCCACACCCCCAAGCCCAACCCCCGACAACCAGGTACCACCCACACCCCCCGGCCCACCCCCCGGCCCCCAAAGTCCCACCCATCCCCCCAAGCCCTCCCCCCGGCCCCACAGGCCCACCCCGGGCTCCCGGACACCCCCCGGCCCCCGCGGTCTCTAACCCCCCCCCGACCGCGCCCTACGGGACTCCCCGGGCCACCACGCTCACCCCGCCCCCCCTGGACCCCCAAAGACCCTCCCCTGGGCTCCCACCGTCCCCCGGGCTCCACCATGGCCCCCCTCTCCACCCAGGCTCACCTGGCCCACAAATCGCCTAACACCCGGCTCAAGGTGAGATCCGCCCCCCACGGGCGTCAACGGGCCCCAACGGGCCCCCTCGGGGCTCTAGGTCTCGCCCGACCCCCAAAGACCAACACCCGGTCCTCAACGGTCCATTTGGCTCCGCCATGACCAGTCGGTCCAAAAGGACCCTCTCATACGGGCACCGACCCACCCCCGCACCCCCAAGGCTCCCCCCGGTCCACACACGCACCCTCCGGCGCCCCTATTTCCCCTCCCCCCCTCAAGGGCCCCTGGATCCCCAAAGGCCCTCCCCGGACCCCTCCAAAGAACCCCCTCTCCATTTTTAACACTTTTTATGGCTTTATTATATCCTTTAGAACAAGTTCCTTTCATAATGTCCCTCCTAAACCCATTTTCCAACTTGAAGTACTTATCTTTTTCACCCACTTTTCTCAATTAAAAATAAATTAGTTTTTAATCAATTCTAATTTTCCAAATAATATAAAAATTTTAAACTTTAGTTCAGATCTGTCTCGACGAGATGAAAAATTTAAAATACTGTTCCAAATTTGTCTCTGAAGATAAACAAAATTCAAGTTTTCTTCTGACTTGGACAACAGAACGTGCGCCAAGGCGAATTTCATCAGAGAAAACAAAAATATTACACGTCATTTCTTTATTTCGTAACGACATAAATAAATATAAATTAAAATTCTAAATTTTTCTGTGGAAGATAGACAAAGCACTACCATACAGGTGAATATTTTCAAGGACAATAAAAAGTACTATTTCACTTTAAAGTTTCCTCAACGATGTCAGTGTCCGTTAAAGTTCTCGACTTAAATTTACAAAAGAAAACGATTCAACACAAATTTATACAGAGAAAACAAAAATCTTACATTTAAGTTCCCTATTTCACAAAGACATAAAGAATTTTAAAGTTCAAGTCTAAATTTTTCGGTGGGAGATGGAAAAAGCAATAACATACTTGTGAATATTTTCCCGGAAAGTAAAAAGTTCTAGTTCAATTTTCAGTTTCCTCCATGAAGTCGAGGAAAGTTCAAGTTCTCTTCTGAATTCTACCACAGAACATGCTCCAATTCTAATTTATCCATATAAAACAAAACTCTTCCAATTCAGTTCTCTATTTCATAAAGAAATAAAGAAATTTAAAGTTCAATTCTAAATTTTTCGGTGGAAGATCGAAAATGCAATACCAGACTTGTGTATATTTTCAATGACTATCAAAAGTTCTATTTCAATAGAAAGTGTCATCACCGTAGTCAATGAAAGTTAAAGTTCTCTTCTTAAATTGACAAAATAACTCGATTCAAGTCCAATGTTTAAATAGAAAACAAAAATATTCCACTTCAGTTATTTATTTAGCAAATAAATAAAGAAATTTAAAGTTCAATTCTAATTTTTAGGTTTAAGATAGAAAAATCAATACCCTAAACGTGAATATATCACATTACAATAAAATGTTCTAGTTAAATTTAAAAATTCATAACAGAAGTCAATGAAAGTTAAATTTCTCTTATTACTTTTACTAAATAACAAAATTCAATTCTAAGTTAAACAGATAAAATAAAAATCTTCAAATTCATTTATTTATTTCTCAAAGACATAAATAAATTCAAAGTTCAATTATAAATTTTTCGGAGGACGATAGAAAAATTAATACCATACTTGTGAATATTTTCGCGTAATATAAAAAGTTCTCGTTCAATTTACATTTTCCTCAATGACGTGAAGTAATGTTCAAGTTATCTTCTGAATTTTACCAAAGAACACGCTTCAATTCTAATTTTTCAGAGAAAACAAACATCTTCCACGTCAGTACTATATTTCGCAAAGAAATAAAGAAATTTAAAGTACAATTCTAAATTTTTCGGTGTAAGATAGAAAAAGAAATACACTACTTGTGAATATTTTACTGGAAACTAAAAAGTTCTAGTTCAATTTAAAATGTCATCAACGAAGTGAATAAAGTTTCTAGTTTTATTATGAATTTTAATAAATAACAAAATTAAATTCTAATGTCAAACGATAAAAGAATAATCTTCCACGTAATTTCTTTATTTCACAAATAAATAAAGAAATTTAAAGTAAAATTCTAAATTTTTAGGTATACGATAGAAAAAGTAATAGAATCCATGTGAATATTACGCCGTACGATAAAAAGTTCTAGTTCTTGTTAAAAGATCATCAATGAAGTCATTTAACGTTCAAGATCTCGTCTGAATTTTACAAAATAACACTATGCAATTATAATTTTTTCACATAAAAAAAAAATCATACACTTTATTTATTTATTTCACAAATTAATAAATATATATACAGTTCAATTATAAATTTTTCGGTTGAATATAGAAAATTCAATAACATACATGTGAATATATTCACGGAACATAAAAAGTTCTATTTCAATTTAAAATTTACTCTATGAAGTGACGAAATTTTCAAGTTCTCTTCTGAATTTTACTAAAGAACAAATTCAATTCTAATATCAAAAGAGAAAACAACAATCTTCCACTTCAGTTATTTATTTCGCAATGACATACTGAAATTCAAATTTCAATTCTAAATGTTTAGGTGAAAGATAGAAAAATTAATACAAGACATGTGATTATTGTCACTGACGATAAATAGCTATCGTTCACTATCCAGTGTCCTCCACGTATTCAATGAAAGTTCTAGTTTTCTTATGAATTTTAACCAACAAAACGATACAATTATTATTTCACCAGAGAAAATAAAAATCTTCCACTTCAGTTCTATATTTCACAAATACATAAATAAATTTGAAGTACAATTATAAATTTTTCTATGTAAGATAGAAAAAGCAAGACCATACCGGTGAATATTTTCCTTGAAGATAAAAATTTTTAGTTCAATGTTAAAGTTCATAAACTAAGTGACGCAATGTTCAAGTTCTCTTCTTAATTTTAATAAAGAAAAAAATTCAATTATAGGTTCACAAGAGAAAATAAAAATCTTCAACTTCAGTTCACTATTTCGCAAAGACATAAATAAATTCAAAGTTCATTTCTAAATTTTTATGAGGAAGATAGAAAAAGTTATACCATACCGGTGAATATTTTCCATGACGATACGATGTTCTAGTTCAAGTTAATGTTTCCTAAAAGAAGTAAAGAAAAGTTCAAGTTCTCTTCTTAATTTTACCAAAGAATACAATTAAATTCTAAATTCACAAGATAAAATAAAAATATTCCACTTCAGTTAACTATTTCACAAAGACATAAATAAATTCAAAGTACAATTAACTATTTCTCGGTGGAAGATAGAAAAAGAAATAACATACTTATGAATATTTTACCTGAAAATAAACAGTTCTAGTTCATTTTAAAATTTCCTCACTGAATTCAAGTAAAGTTCAATTTATATTATGAATTTTACCAAACAACAAAATTCATATCTAATTTAAAAAGAGACAAAAACACTCTTAATCTTCAGTTATATATTTCACTAAGAAATAAAGAAATTTATAGTTCAAGAATAAATTTGTAGATGGAATATATAAAAATCAAGACCATACTTGTGATTATTTTCCCGGACTATAAACTGTTCTAGGACAATTTACAGTTTACTCACTGTAGTCAATTAAATTTCAAGTTCTCGTCTTACTTTTAATAACTAAAAAATTTAAATTCGACGGACCCAAGAGAAAATAAAAATCTACCTATTAAGTTAACTATTTCAAAAATACATATATAAATTTTACTTAAAAGACTAATTTTTAGGATTTCGATATAAACAGTAATACCCTCCAAGTTATTATTTTCACTGACAATAAATAGTTCTAGTTCAATTTGCAAATTACTCAAAGAAGTGAAGAAATGTTCAAGTTCTCTTCTGAATATTACTAAAGAACAAAATTCAATTCTAATTTCAACAGAGAAAAAAAAAATCTTCCACGTCAGTTCTCTATATCACAAAGACATAAGTAAATATAAAGTACAATACTAAATTTTTCTGTGTAAGATATAAAAAGTAATACCATAACTGTGATTATTTTCACTGAATATAAAAGGTTCTAGTTCAATATAAAATTTAAACGACGAAGTGAATTACATTTAAATTTATCTTCTGAATTTTAATAAATAAAAAAAGTCAATTAGAATATAAAAAGATACCATAAAACAAGACCACTTCAGTTCTAAATTTCACAAAGACATAGATATACTTAGATTACAATTCTAAATTTTTCGGTGGAATATAGAAATAGTAATAAAATAATTTTGAATATTTCCCCGGAAGAGAGAAAATTATAGTTATATTTACAGTTTAATCATATACGTCATTGAAAGTTCAGGTTCTCTTCTTTATTTTACAAAATAAAACAATTCATTTCTAAGGAAAAAAGATAAAAAAAAAAAATACAACTAAATTAAATTATTTCAAACATAAAAAAATAAATTTAAATTGAAATTATAATTTTTAAGTGTTATATAGAAACAGCTATACCATATTTGTTAATATTTCCACTGACAATAAATAGTTCTTTGTCAATTTAAAATTTAATCAAAGACGTGTAGAAAGTGTCAAGTTCTCTTAATAATTTTAGTAAAGAACAAAATTCAAAACTAAAGTCCAAAGATAAAATTAAAATCTTCATCTTCAGTTCTATATTTCAAAAATACATAAATAAATTTAATTTTAAATTATTACTTTTTCTTTGGAAGATATAAAAAGTAATACCAGACATGTTAATATTTTCCAGGAAGATAAATAGTTCTATTTCAATTTTCACTTTTCTCAAAGATGTCCATTAAATTTAAATTTCTCTAAATAATTTTACTAAATATATAAATAAATTTATATTTTCTCCAGATACAATAAATTACTTCCTCTTCAATTCTAAATGTCAAAAATGAATACATAAATTTAAATTTAAAGTCTAAATTTTTATGTTGAAGATAGAAAAATTAATACAAGACCAGTGAATATTTCCACGGACGATAACATTTTCTAGTTCAATATTAAGTTTTATCAACTAAGTCAACGACATTTCAAGTTCTCTTATATAATTTCACATTGAACGCACTTCAATTCTCATTTCTAAAGATACAAAAAAAATCTACAACTTCAGTTCATTATTTCGCAAAGACATAAAGAAATTCAAAGTTCAATTCTAAATTTTTCGATTGAAGATAGAAAAAGTAATACCATAATTGTGAATATTTTCCCGGAAGATAAAAAGTTCTATTTCAATTTAAAATTTTCTCAACGAAGTCAAGGAAAGTTCAAGTTCTCTTCTGAAATTTACCAAAGAACACGCTTCAATTCTAATTTTTTCAGAGAAAACAAAAATCTTACACTTAAGTTCTTTATTTCACAAAGAAATAGATAAATTTATAGTACAATTCTAATTTTTCTGTGGGTAATTGAAAATTAATGAAAGTCGTGTTATTATAGTCAATGAATATAAACATATATACTTATTTATTATTAGTACCCGTACGATAAAAAGTTATATATAATCGATCTATTATAATTGTTTAAAAAAGAAATATAATCAACTAGGTGAAAGTTAAACGTATTAAATCTTAACTTATACTAAAAATTAAGATATTTATTAAGAGTTTCAAATCGATATGGATAATTTTTATAAAAAAAAGATATTTTCTTGCGAAAACACACAAAATAAGAAAAAAATGTTCAATGTTCATTAAGCACCTCATAAATTCTTCTTAAATGAAGATATTTATGCAGGGTTTCAACTCGATATGTCTAAGTTTGATAAAAACAAGATATTTTCTTGCGAAAACACACGAAATCAGAAAAAATGTTGCTAGGTTAGGTTAAGTTAGATTAGGTTAGGTTAGCCTACGTACGCACGCATAAAGGTTAAGTTAGGTTAGATTAAGTTAGGTTAGATTAAGTTCGGTTAGGCTAGGTTAGCCTACGTACGCGCGCGTCCGTAGGCTAACCAAGCCGAACCAAACTTAATCTAACCTAACTTAACATCACCTAACTTAACCTATCTGCGTGCGTACGTAGGCTAAACTAACCTAATCTAACTTAACCTAACCTAACAATATTTTTTCTGATTTCTTGTGTTTTCGCAAGAAAATAGCTTGTTCTTAGCAAACTTATCCATAGCGATTTGAAACTCTGCATAAATATCTTCATTTAATCCTAATTTCCTAGGTGATTAAGGAACATTTAACATTATTTCTGATTTTGTGTGTTTTCGCAAGAAAATAGCTTGTTTTTAGCAAACTTAGCCATAGCGAGTTGAAACTCTGCATAAATATCTTCATTTTTAGTCTAATTGCATAGGTACTAAAGGAACATTGAACATTTTTTCTGAGTTTGTGTGTTTTCACAAAGATAATAGCAAGTTTAACTATAACTTTTTATCGTCCGGGGACATTTAATATTGTATTAGAAATTATTATATTTCGTGAAAATAATCAAAAGTATTTAATTAATTTTAAATTGCACACTGAAAATATTGAATTTAACTTTAAATTTAATTATTTATTTTTGAAATAAATAAATTAAGTGGAATATTTTTTTTTTCTATGAAAAAATTAGAATTGAAGCGTGTTCTTTGGTAAAGTTCAGAAGAGAACTTGAACTTTCCTTGACTTCGTTGAGAAAATTTTAAATTGAACTAGAACTTTTTATCTTCCGTGAAAATATTCACAAGTATGGTATTACTTTTTCTATCTTCCATCGAAAAATTTAGAATTGAACTTTGAATTTCTTTATGTCTTTGCGAAATAATGAACTGAAGTGGAATAATTTTATTGTATCTGGATACATGATAATAGAAGTGTGTTCATTGTGAAATTTCAGAAGAGAACTTGAACGTTCATTGAAGTCGTTGATAAAACTTAATATTGAACTAGAAGAGTTTATGTTCTGTGAAAATATTAACAGGGATGGTATTAATTTTTCTATCTTCAACCGAAAAATTAAGAATTGAACTTTAAATTAATTTATGTCTTTTGTGAAATAGAGAACTTAAGTGGAAGATTTTTATTTTCTCTGGAGAAATTATAATTGAATTTTGTTATTTCTTAAAATTCAGAAGAGTACTTGAACAGTCCGTTACGTCTTTGAGAAAATTGAAAATTGAAATAGAACATTTCATCTTCCGTGAAAATAGTCACTTGTCTGGTATTACTTTTTCTATCTTCCAACTAAAAATTTATAATTTTAATTTAAATTTCTTTATTTCTATGTGAAATAGAGAACTGAAGAGTAAGATTTTTTTTTTATATTGTGTCTTTAGTATTGAATTTTTTTATTTAGTAAAATTCAGTAGATATCTTGAACATGTCTTGACTTAGTTGAGTCAAATGTAATTTTAACTAGAACTTTTGACTGACCTTTGAAATTATCACAAGTTTTGTATTGATTTTTCTAAATTCAACATAAAAATTATAATAGAAAATTATATTTATTTATTTATTTGTGAAATAAAGTACTGAAGTTGTAGATTTTTATTGTATGTGTATTCTTTATAATTTTATTTTTGTCTTTTGTAATATTAAGAAGATAAACTTAATTTTCATTGACTTCATTGATTAACATGTAAATTGAACTAGAAATTTCTATCGACCGTGGAAATATTCAAAAGTATGGTCTTACTATTTCTATATACAAACTAAAAATTTATAATTTTACTTTAAGTTTATTTATGACTTTGTGATATATAGAAGTGAAGTGTAATGTTTTTATGTTGTCTTGTTAAAAGATAATTTTATTGTGGTATATAGTAATATTAAGAAGAGACCTTGATCTTTAATTGAATTAATCGTGTAAATATAAAATTGTACCAGAACCGTTTATATTCCGTGAAAATAATCAAATTTATTGTATTACTTTTCTATCTACCAAAGACAAATTTAGAATTGAACTTTGAATGTATTTATTTCTTTGTGAATGAGAGAACTGAAGTTTAAGATTTTTTGTTTATCTTTTTACATTATATTTTAATTTTGTTCGGTGTTAAAAGTCAGAATATAACTTGTACATTACTTCACTGCGTTGATTACCTTGAAAATTGACCTAGAACTTTTTATCGTAAGTTAAATTATTAACTGGTCTTGTCTTACTGCTTCTATCTTAAACCTTAAAATTAGACTTTAAATTAAAGTTTAATTATTAATTTGTGAATTAGATAACTTAATTTTACGTTTTTTATTTTCTCGTGTGAAAATATAATTTACTTTTGTTATTTGTTTAACTTCAGAAGAGAAATAGAAATGTACTTTAATTAAGTGAGTAAATTGAAGATTTAACTATAACTTTTTATTGTACGGGAAAATATTCAATAGTCTGTTATTTCTTTGTCTATCTTCAAGCTAAATAGTTATAATTGAACTTTGACTTTCTATATTTGTGTCTGAACTTATTATATGTAGTGGACGTGTTTTGTTTTCTCTTGTGAAATTAGAATTGAATTTTGTTCTTGATTAAAATTAAGAATAGAACTTGAACTGTAATTGACTTCATTGATGTCATTTTAAAGTTATCTATAACTTTTTCTCGTCAGGGACAATATTCACAAGTATTGTATTGCTTTTTCTATAGTCCTCCGAAAAAATTTGTATTGTACTTTGTATTTATATATGTATTTGTGAAATAGAGAAAAGAAGTTGAAGATATTTATTGTATCTTTTGTTATTATAATCTAATTTTATTCTGTGTTAGAATTCATAAGAGAACTTGAATCTTACTTCACTTCTTTGAGGACACTTTGAATTGAACTAGAACTTTTTATCTGAATGTAAAATATTCACAGGTATTGTCTTACTTTTTCTATATTCCTTCTAAAAATATAGAAATGAACTTTGAATTTATTTATGTCTTTGCGAAATAATTAACTGAAGTTGAAGATTTTTGTTTTCTCTGGTGAAATTAGAATTGAATATTGTTCTGTTGTAAAATTAAGAAGAGAACTTGAACCTTTCTTCACGTCGTTGAGGACCGTGAAAATTGAACTAGAACTTTTTATCTTAAAGGAAAATATTCACCAGTATTGTATTACTTTTTATATCTTCCTTAGAAAAATTTAGAATTGTACTTCAAATTTCTTTATGTCTTTTTGAAATAGAGAAATGTAGTGTTAGATTTTTATTTTCTCTGGTGATATTAGAATTGAAGAGTGTTCTTTAGTAAAATTCAGAAGAAGAACTTGAACTTTCCTTGACTTCATTGAGGAAACTGTAAATTGAACGAGAACTTTTTATTTTCCTTGAAAATAGTCACATGTATGGTATTGCTTTTTCTATCTGTCAACTAAAAATTTATAATTTAAATTTTAATTTATTAATGTAATTGCGAAATAAAGAACTGAATTTTAAGATTTTTGTTTTATATGTTGATATTAGAATTGAATTTGTTCTTTGGTAAAATTCAGACGAGAACTTTATCATTACTTCAACTCGTTGAGGACATTTTACATTGAACTAGAACTGTTTATATTCCGTTAAAATATTCACATGTATGATAGTGCTGTTTCTATCTTCAACCGAAAAATTTAGAATTGAACTGTAAATTTATTTATGTATTTGTGACATAGAGAACTAAAGTGGTAGATTTTTGTTTTCTCTGAAAAATTAGAATTGGATAGCGTTATTTTGTAAAATTAATAAGAGACCTTGAACTGTAATTCACTTCAGTAAGTTCACTCTAAATTTAACTAGAACTTTTTATATTAAGGGGAAATATTCACAAGTATGTTATTGCTTTTTCTATCTTCCACCGAAAAATTTAGACTTGTACTTTAAATTTCTTTATGTCTTTGTTAAATAAATAACTGAATTGGAAGATTTTTGTTGTATATTGTTAAATTAGAATTGAATTTTGTTCTTTAGTAAAATTCAGAAGAAATCATGAAACTTTAGTCACGTCTTTGAGTAAATTTTAAAGTGAACTAGAACTTTTTATCTTCCTGGTAAATATTCAAAAGTATGGTATTTCTTTTTCTATCTTCCACCTAAAAATTAGAATTGAAATTTAAATTTATTTATTTCTTTGCTAAATAAATAAATGAAGTGTGAGAGTTTTGAGGTCACTGTCAAAATTGGCATTGAATAGTGTTCTTTTTTAAATTTCATAAGAGAACTTTAACGTTCATTGACTGCATTGAGGACAGTGTAAATTTAACTAGAACTTGTTATCTTCCGTGAACATATTCACACGTCTGGTATTGGTTTTTCTATCTCCCACCGAAAAATTTAGACTTTAACTTTAAATTTCTTTATGTCTTTGTGAAATAGATACTTGAAGTTGACGATTTTTGTGGTCTTTGGAGATATTAGAATAGAATATTGGTATTTGGTAATATTAAGAAGATAACCTGAAATCTACTTAACTTCTTTTATAAAAATTTAAATATAACTATAACAGTTTATTGTCAGTGAAAATATTCACCTGTATTGTCTTGCTTTATCTAACTACCACCGAAAAATTAGAATTGAACTATAAATTTATTTATTTATGTGCTAAATAATTAACTGAAGTGGAAGATTTTTGTTGTATCTTAAAATATTATAAATGAAGATTGTTCTTTTTTAATATTCAGAAGATAACTGTAACTGTCATTGACTTCTTTGTGGAAAATGTAAATGTAATTATAACTTATTATATTCCTTGAAAATATTCACACGGATTGTCTTGCTTATTCTATCTTCCATCTAAAAATTTAGAATTGTACTTTAAATTTCTTTATGTCTTTGTGAAATAAAGAACTGAAGTGGAAGATTTTTGTTTTCTCTGGAGAAATTAGAATTGGAGCACGTTCTTTGGTAAAATTCAGAAGAAAACTTGAACTTTCCTTGACTTCATTGAGGAAATTGTAAATTGAACTAGAACTTTTTATCTTCCGGGAAAATATTCACAAGTATGGTCTTACTTTTTCTATCTTCCTCCGAAAAATTTAGAATTGAACTTTAAATTTCTTTATGTCTTTGTGAAATAAAGAACTGAAGTGGAAGATTTTTGTTTTCTCTGAAAAAATTAGAATTGAAGCATGTTCTTTGGTAAAATTCAGAAGAGAACTCTAACTGTAATTGACTTCATTGAGAACATTTTAAATTGAACTAGAACTTTTTATTTTCCGGGAAAATATTCACAAGTATTTTATTGCTTTTTCCATCTCCCACCGAAAAATTTAGAATTGTACTTTAAATTTCTTTATTTATTTGTGAAATAAAGAACTGAAGTGGAAGATTTTTATTTTCTCTTGAGAAATTAGAATTGGAGCACGTTCTTTGGTAAAATTCAGAAGAAAACTTGAACTTTTTTTATCTTCTGCGAAAAATTTGTAACAGTATTTTAAATTTTTCATCTCTTCGAGACAGATCTGAACTAAAGTTGAAAATTTTTATATTATTTGGAAAATTAGAATTTATTAAAAACTAATTTCTTTTTCATTGAGAAAGTGGGTGAAAAAGATAAGTACTGCACGTTGTACATGGTTATTAGGAGTTAATGTTGTACAGGACCGGTTAATAAAATTTTATATTAACGCATTATCAAGTTATAAAATTGTAGAGGGGGTTCTTGTGAGTTTGCCTGATATGGCGTGGGGGGATAAATGTACACGGGAGGGGTGGAGTGTGCCGATTTGATCCTGAGTGGACCTGTGGGGACCGGGTGAGCCTGGGGGGTGCTGGGGAGGGTCGGGTCACAGAGTAGAGTTGCCGGGATGCCAGACGTTTCCTGGGTGTTCACAGGGGCCCTGGTAGTAACGGGTGAGGGCCTTTGTTTTTCCGGTTAGACCTTGTGACCCGAGTGTGACGGGTGGGGCCCGGTTGGGCCGGTGTGTTGCTCAGCGACCAGTTATGAGAGGGGTAGGCCCGGTTGGGTCCGGGGGGCCCTTGGGGGGCCGGTGGTCCCGTTGGGAGCCCGGTGGAACGGTGTGGACCTGGTGAGTGTCGGTGGGGGTCTAGGGGGTCCGGTGGATGCCTGGGTGCCCTGGGAGGCCCGGAGGCCGACGTGGGGGGTGTGGGAGAGACAGGGGGGGCGGGGGGTTGTCGGGGGAGCCGGCTGAGGGCGGGGGGGGCCCGGGGGATGCCGTGGGGGTAGGGGGGGGACCGTGGTGTACCGGGGGTGGGCTGGGGGGTTTGGGGGGGCCATTGGGGTCCGGGGGAGGGGCTGGGGGGGTCGGGGGGACGTTGGGGGACCGGGGCGGGCCTGTGGGGCTCGGGTATGGCAATTTTCGGGTCTGGAGCCCTTTGGGTGCCTGGGGACCTTTGGGGACTGGGTGAGGGTCTTTGGGGGTCCGGGGGGGGTCCTTTGGAAGCCCAGAGAACCTTTGAGGACCGGTGGCGTCCTTCGGGTTTGTGGTAGGGGGATCGGAACCTTTGGGAGTTGGGGGGGCTGTGAGGACCGGGGGCTTCCTTCGGGGTTGGGGTAGGAGGATTGGAACCCTATGGGGTTGGGTTAGAGGACCTCACAACACTGTTCAAATGAAACTTTTGTATTATAACGACCACACTCAAAAACTCCTCCAAAATCTATTCAAAAATCTTCTTTTAAAATGTCTCTATCTGTTTCACCGAAATAGTTCCATAACCTGTCTAAAACGGTTTCGCCAAAATTATCCCTAAACGTAAATTCAGCGTGTTCCTTTGTTATTGGCATCTCTGCGTCAATGCATTTCAAATTATTTGGAAACCTTTTCGCGCGCTAAAACAATTCATCGTTAAGATGTTTCTTGCCTAAGTGTTTCCATGGCCTGTGGTTATTAATATCCTTTGGAGTTCGACCAGTAGAACTGTTCCCGAGGCAAAGACATTAATGATTTTGGATCTATTCCTGGAGAAATGTTTCTAGGCGAAAATTTTTAAAGTCTGACAGATGATGTCATTGATTGATTGATCTGTCAAGAAAGGGACATTTAAAGTCTGATAGATGATGTCATTGATTGATTGATCTGTCAAGAAAGTGAAATTAATTTGTTGTTTCTAAGTGGAATTATTGATTCACGATATGTGAATTGAGGTCGACAGCACAGGTGTTCTGACTCGTGACAGCACCACGTGGTTTATGGTTGTCCAAGTGAGAAACTCGTGACAGGACCACGTGGTTTATGGTTTTACAAGTGAGAAAGTTCCTGTTTTTCAAATTCTCACTTGGAAAAACATTAAATTTTAAAATTATAACTATAAAATACATTACTTAAAACTGTAAAACTAGAATATAAAATCCACAATCCCTCTATTTTAGAACCGGATTTGTTTTTAACGAGTGAATTTGAAAATTCATGGTTTTTCAAGTGATAATTTGAAAAATTCATGGTTTTTCAAGTGAGAATTTCAACTGTTTTTTCATTCTCACTGAGAAAACCATAAACCACGTGGTTCTCGTGGGATCAATAGGGGCCATTCTACTAATATTATTAGCTGTTTTTTGTGTACTAGTTTTATTGATATATGGTAGATAGACTGCGAAGCAATAATTTTTATTCGTTTTAATTTTCAACTTCGCTCTTTACTTCCCTTAAAAAAAACTTTGTTTTTTAAATCAATAAATTTACAGGGAATAGGTGCTAACTGGTAAGGGAAAATGGAATCTTCTGCGGGCCCGAGTTTTGAAAGAATAGACCTTGACAAAGTTATCCCAACTGGCCTAACGAAACTGGCAGAGTTCTGTTCTGGCCCATTAGAACTGACTTTGATATCTGATCTTTCGAAAACTCGTTTTAGTTCTTCCAATTTTACCTCCTTGCCATTTCTTTTTTTTTGGTAAGAGGACCTACATATTTTTCCCCCTTAAGCATTTTCCTCCTTCCGCAATTTTGATCTAACAAACGCAATTTACTTGAAATATTAATCTCTGTCATCAAAGACTGAATATTGAAATTATGTCTCTTTTTTGAATTTCTTATTTCTCTTCTACTTTTCCTTAATTTCTCGGTAAAACTATTCAAACTGTCTTAAAATGGGAATTAGGCTCTTGTGCCTCGTATCTCAGAGTGAATTTTCCAACTGTAGTTTTAATTCGAAACTTTTTTTTTCTCTGTTAGTTCTCCTGGCGTTTGTCGAAGAAATAAATAAATCATCACTGAATGAGAACTGACTTCCCGCATTAGGTTTTTCATATTTAGCTTTAATTTCTCAAGCTTTTCGAGGGAACGCACGCACTATAGACTTATTTTCAACTTTTTCCGTCGCATAATGTACCTTGCGCTAGTGGATACTAATTGGTGAGTCATCTTTGGACCATAAGGTTTGTATTTTATCATTTTCTAAGAGGAAACATAGAAATCACACAAATCGGAAACATGTATATTTTGAGCCGGAATGTTATGATTCTCATTTTCTAAACACAATTGCCTGGTCATTTGCATCTCCCTAATTCTCCTACAAAACGCCAAATACTCGTATCCCTAGGGGTACCTGTGTACCGGAAAAGGTCCACTAGTGCCACTATTGATAATGCTAGGGCATGGTTCAGGGGCCGATCCAGGATTTTTTAGGGGGAGGGGAATATGTTGATCCAATAAATTTGCGTTAGGAGCAAGTTTAGTTAACGCAAATTTGCGTTAATTAAGTGAATTACACTACTTTAGACTATGTTAGGGGGCGCGTGCCCCCCTCGCCCTCCCACTGGATCTGCCACTGGAACGGTTTCGCGGTGCTTTTGTTTTACTAGATGTTGCCAAAAAAAGTGCGCATGTCGCGGCTTTCGCCGCGACACGTGCATTTGCGTGAGAAAGCTAGTAAATACTTTTTTCATCAAAAATAAAAACAAAACTAAAAAGTAGCTAGTGCGCATTTTTTTCTGCTTGTGCAGCATCTTAATATGATTTCTTTTCGCCATTCGTCTTATTTGCCTGTAAATATGTAGGAAATGTGTTCCCAGTTATTCATTAGGTCCAAACAGTTTCTTCCAGCCCCCTAATTTTCGACAGACTCGGCCTTACTCCATAGTTTAACCAACTTTTCCGAAAGTTTATAGTTTCAGTATATACTTACAACTAGTCTTCACAAATTTTCAGGTACACATAAAAACCAAACAAACGACCACGAAAAATGAAATTCAAAGTAAAAAAAAAGTTAATAATGAAGTCCAATTTGACAGACCAAATTCAGCTTTTTCAAAGCTTAACCGCCGGTCCTGCACCCTCTTCTATTTCCCAGGAACCAGGTTCGTTCGCCTTCGTCTTCCATCTTCTGCATCTATCAATCAGAGTGGGCCGAATTTCCCACTCCTAAAGGCATTTTGTGTCTCTGAGGCAGAGTTGCTTGGAGTGCAAAAGAGCTCCAACTGAGTCAATATTTAATCGGTTTCGCCCAGTCGTCTTGATAATATTTAAACTGGAAAACTGCCCCTCTGCACCGGCTGAAGCATGGGAAAAAGCCCAGAGGGTCAACATAAACTTGGGGAGCACTCGAAAAATGGCTTTCCCGCTACCATCTTTCAGTTTGGTAAGCCTCTTCCAGAATATAGGAGGACACTCTAAATCTGATTCTGGCACTATTTCTGAAATAAATATGCTTCGGATCTGAATTTCCTCATACTCAATATTAAGGTCCTCCAGCATCATCATCTTCTCCCCTTCCATACTGCAGTCTCTAACAGCAACATGTTTAAACCTCTGTGGGAGAGGAAACTGATATAGTTTCGTTGCTCATAGCTTTCAGTGGATCGAGGAGTTCTAAAGATGTAAGAACAGGGTCATCCAGTTTTATCCTAGTACGGATCTGCTTAGCAAGTTCAATAAGATAAGAAAGGCAGGCTTTTCGAATGGCTTGCACCCAGTGACGTCGGTCTTACACTGACAGCCTTTCAAGGCGCAACTCGGTATTCGTTCAAAATTTAACATTTTGAAGCTTCAAAAAGTATTCAGGACTTCTCAAGTTCAGAGAAGTAAAAGTTACCTTTGAGCTTCTCAGGGCGAATGAAACACTGCTGAGTAGACAAGTAAAGCTCACAGGAACGTCTCAGAAGGCAATGAATCCTTGCTCCACGTAACTGGAACTCAAGTTTTAACGTTTTAATCTTTGCCAGTATATACGAGAGAAAGTACATGTAGACCTTATTCACGCCTACATTCATTGCTTTTAGCGGCTTTTTGGCTTTATCCCTTATAGAGCTGTCTGATGATGTTAAGGACAAGTTCGTCGGATACAAATGCAAGGCTGGCCACTGTTCAAGAAATCTGTTAATTCCGGCTTCAAAAGACAGCCAGTGTGTGCCGTTAATGTGCAGAAGTCTGTGGTTGGCAATTTCACAAAACTGCTTGAAAACGTTCAGTTCCAACTGTTTCTTATGGTTTGGGCTTATGAAGTTGATGAGTTCCTCCACGGAAGTTTGGATTTCATCAGGTAAATGCTTCACTGCAGCCGAAGCACACAATGCAGCAGTATGGCAAGTGCAACCAAGGACAAACAGCTGCGGATTTTCACGCAGCAGCTGGGCTGTGGCTGTTTTCACTCCCCATATTGACCAACACATTATCAAGATCAAGCCCAATTCTATTTTCTTATGGAACGTTAACTTTCTTAAAGTACTTCGCCAGAAGATTCTTTTGCCCCCTTGCAGTTACGTCGTCCACATCTAATAGTGCCAGGAATTCTTCCCTCACGGTATTCTCACTGTCTATACACCTCAGAAAAACAATTAAGGACTTTGTATTTGATCTGTCCGTACTTTCGTCGTTGATTATTGAAAACAAATGCTAACATGTCCCCGCCATAAGATCCTATAACATTTTTAACAATGCCAGTCAATTTAGTTCGCTTCAATTCAACATGCTTGGCAGTAGCTGAATCCCCAAAATACCTTTTCAAAACGGGAACGAGAGTATAGGTTTTTCTCAAAGGAATATCTTCAGCTGCAACACATGCTGCAAGGCGTAATTCAGCAGCTGACACCATTCTATCACTTCTCTTTTTCTCGCCTTTGCTCATTTCCGACTGCTCCCTCAACTGTCAGTTGTCCTAATGCTACTTTTACATTCTTCTTATGAAGCTCATTAGTCGCGTGAATCTTCATGACAGTCAAACTTCCCGTCTGATTTCGCTGACAGTATCTGCAATAGGTCTTTTTGCTTCCGTCTGGCGATTGAATAAGAAAAGGTTTCAGCACTTTATCAGTCAACCACTCTGCTCGAAACTTCTGTGCATAGTGCGTCTTCTTAGACTTGTGACCAACAGACTTCACATGAGTCTCTGAGTCCTCAGCCGGATCGATTGTGGCATATGTAGATGCAATTTCATCGGATTCCTACAAAACGCTGTTTTCCGAAATTTCTATTGATTCTTGAACACAGTCCAGCCCAGTATCTTTTGGGGCAGCATTGTCCGTCTCAGCGTTAGCACTCTCTATTATGTTTCCAGGACCGGTATTTTTAGCAGAAGCTATGTGGTACGAAGTTTGCTGATTGGCACGCGTCTTCTGCTTGTTTAATATGGATAGGAAGCTGTCTAATGTTCGCTGCTGGCTGACAAGTGGAGCTTTCCTTTTTCCAGACACTCTGACAAACCGACACGAAAATCAATCACCGAATATCCATCACTTCTAAAATGAGTTCCGGCGAATGGTGAATCAGGGTTTCCAAGCAAAGTAACAATTTAAGTTAGACATACCAGCTTAAAGGTGAACTCTAGCATTAAAATAAATTAACTCTACGTGGACAAGTTTAATAGTTGAATTTTTTCTGATTTTTTGACGGACAAATCATTGACCTGCTAATCTGTACCTTTACAAAGATAGCTAAGAAATAAACCAAAATTGGATTCAGAGTTCAATCCATTATCTGAATATAGCAAACATGTCTACTGGAAGTTTCTTTCATAAATTTGGGAAATTTATGAATTTTCCAGGTTTCAGAATTTAGAAAACCTGGTTTTGGTTTAATTTTTGGCTTGCTTGAGATCAGGGGTCAAGGCTTGCGGTTTGGTTCAGTGCTTGTGTTTCTATTTTCTATTTATACTTTCTTGTTGGTTACTTCGTCTTTAGGGAGGCTCACACTCCTTTATTTGATATGGTATATAAACAAATTTCGCGGAATTTAAATACTTTGACTCCAAAAAGTATTTAGTATTGAACTATAGTATTTAACTATGTTAGTATTGGACTTGGATTGGAAAGCCCAGAATGTCAAAATGTTTTTCCTCATTCATCAGCTAAACAATGACTATACTTATGATAAAAGCTAGATGAAATAGCAAACAGACATGCTTTCACCAAGAAACACAAGTACGGAGACGGTGATCATTATAGAAACTTAGAATTTCCCTTGAGTAGTAGAGGTATTTCGACATGTTTACCTCAAAAAAAGAAAAAAAGGCAAATAACTATTATTTACCCACATACTATTGAATTGGTTAGTATTTAATATTAGAATACAGATTAATTATAGAAAGAATCATTGTTGATATTAGAAATTAAAAGAAATAATAAAAAGAGTTCAAATTAGAGGAGATATGGGTGTCAAGAATCAACCAATAGAAGGATATCAGAGTATTTTTTAGAAAAATACTTGTCTTGGCGGAGCATTCTCAGTTTTAACCAGTCTTTGAAACAATATTTCGATATGATAGTAAAGGTGCGGAGGTGCTCCCCATGCAGTAAAAATGCAATGCTGCAGCTCAATAAAAGCGTGATGTAAGACGACTTATGCATTAATTAGTCCATTGCACAGCAACTCTTCGCCTTTACTGCGTGGGTAGCAGTTCTGCATGTTTACCCAGCATGATAGACTGAATAATATACAGTTGTTTTGATAATGGTGCAGATTAGCAAGAATAGCTACCCCTATAGTATAGGGTGCCTGATAGAACCAGAATAGACAGTAAAAAATGAGTTGTTTATATCCTGCATCTACTGGGCAGCATCTCTGTAACTTTACAGTGCAATTTACTGAATAACATAGATTGAGAAATGAATTGTTTTGGTTAATTTCAAATATAGGATGATAATGAGATATTTAGGAAACAAACATACCCTTTGACTCAGAGTTTAATGCTGTAAGTAGAAGGGCCTTATTGACTACAGAACGAACCACGTGGTTTATGCTCCAAATAAGGGCATAGCCTCCCTAGGGAGAATGATTGCGTAATCGGTCAATGACCTCTTTTTCCAAGGTCGATTTATTTGATGTTTCCATGTGTAATAGCTCGGGGACGAAGGTTGCACATGCGCATTGAATTCTAACGGGAACAATGTTATTGATCTAGGACTCGAGGGGGAAGTGAATTTCCGAGAACTTGATTGCGTAATCGTTCGTGAATGTCATGGTGTCCAGAAATTTGGAACACCTGTGCTGTCGACCTCAATTCACCTATCGTGAATCAATAATTCCCCTTAGAAACAACAAATTAATTCCCCTTTCTTGACAGATCAATCAACCAATGACATCATCTGTCAGACTTTAAAAATTTTCGTCTAGAAACGATTCTCCAGGAATAGATCCAAGTCATTAATGTCTTTGCCTCGGAAACAACTCTTTTTGTTGAACTCCAAAGGATATTAATAACCAAACGCCATGGAAACAATTCTCTGAGAAACATCTCAGCGAAGAATTGTTTTAGTGCGGGAATCAGGTTTCTTATTAATTTGAAATGCATTAGCGCAGAGATGCCAAAAACAAAAGGAACACGCTGAATTACATTTAGGGATTATTTGGGCGAAACTGTTTTAGACAGGTTATGGAATTATTTCGGCGAAACAGCTAGAGACATTTTAAAAGATGATTTTTGACGAGATTTTGAAAGAGGTTTTGAGTTTGGTCGTTATAATACACAAGTTTCATTTGAACAGTGTTGTGAAGTCCTCTACCCCAACCCCTAAGGGTTCCGAACCCCCAACCCCCAACCCAAAGGAAGCCCCCGGTCCTCAAAGGTCCCCCGGGCTCCCAAAGGACCACCCGAGTCTCAAGGGTCCCCCAGACCCCCAACGGACCCCCAGACCCCCAAAGGCCCTCTCCGGGCCCCCCAAAGGCCCATCGAGCTCCCAAAAGACCACCGGGGTCCCAAAGGCCCTCCACCGGTCTCCAAATGTCCCCCAGGCTCCCAACTGGCCCCTGGACCCCCCAAGGTCCACTGGGCTCCTAACGGCCCTCCCCTGGGCCTCAAAGGGCCTCCCAGACCCCCAAAGGGCCCCTGGACCCCCAAGGCCCTCCCCCGGTCCCCAAAGGTCCCCCGGGCCCAAGAAGCGCCGCAGGCCAGGAAAGCGCCGCATGGGGATGCGCCGCAGGGGATGCGCCGCGGGGTCGGGGGATGCGCCGCAGGGAAGGCACCGCAGGGAGGCGCCGCAGGGCTGCGCCGCAAAAAGTAAACTAAAAAGTAAAAATTTCGACATGTTATCCCCCAAAGGCCCTCCCCATACCCCAATTCCGAAGGAACCCCCCGGTCTCCAAAGGTTCCCCGGGCTCCCACCCTCCTCCAAGGGTCTCCCAGACACCCTCCCCGGGCCCCCCAAAGAGCCCCCTCTCCATTTTTTTTAATACTTTTTTATGGCTTTATTATATCTTCTGAACAAGTTCCATTCATAATGTCATTCCTAAACCCATTTTCCAACCTCAAAGAGTCCCCTCCCCAATTCGTAAATACTTTCTTGAATTTTTTAACATGGTATTTTTTTAACTTTTTACGTATCTTGAAATGACATGGAATATGCTAACGGTTCTACCAATCGTACTCTCTGCTTGTTCATGGACACGACGCGGCTTTTCCACTGGTACTCTATGACAGGTTATTGACACTAACGAGTGTATTGTATGTATTAAATCAGTATTTTGTAAACAGAGGAAGGATCAACCTACGTTTCATACATGTAAAACATGAAGATGAACTATTCAACATAAATGGGCATAAATGAAAAAATCACTGCCGTGTTGAACGCACGCACGGGGAGATGTCCGAACTGTGAAACGAGTGCACGCAGAGATCTTATTGGCAGTGTATGCACACGTTGTCATAACAGTGAGAAGTTAGATTTCTTTGGAGTACCCAAGAATTACAATCGTTCAAACGCTAGATATTCAAGAGTATCAAGACAAGAGCAATTAGTGCTCAAAGAGAATGGAAACTTAAAGATAACTCTCAATGATAGGGTACCACTCCTTCCTACGGCTTCCGGTAACACATTGTCTGTTGATAAATCCTATCAACCTCTTTCCGGTATTAGCATTTTAAAGAGAACAAGAAGAAGACAAGCATACTCCTGCACCAACATCATAAATCATATCTTGTCAATGTGTCAAAACTGCCATCTATGTAAAAATAATGTGACAATAGACAGTGAAATCGCAGGCAGAATAAAAAGGACATTAGCAGACAATATCATCAATGAATATAAAGATGAATTGACGGAAAGTGAAGCGCAAGTGTACTAATAATGTGTAATAATGTATTTAACGTATTTTTATATTAATATTCTACATGTCCTTATTACATTAAAAATATTTTATGCATTATTTTGTTAAGTGTTCATTATTTTAGGGTATGCTAGACCGTCAAACGTTCAGAATATCTATTAAAAAGGTCATTAATGTAAGAAAAAGAATTTTTAGAGATAGAGATGCTACTAGCAGACTAAATTTTTCATAGCAGATAGAAAAGTTCAAGTTCTCTTCGGAACTTTACCAAAGAACATACTTTAATTCTAATTTCTCCAGAGAAAACATAAATCTTCCACGTCAGTTTTAAGCTCACAAAGACATAAAGAAATTTAAAGTTCAATTCTAATTTTTCGGTGGCAGATAGGAAAAGTTATACTATGATTTTGATTATTTTCTATGAAGGTAAAAAGTTATAGTTCATTTTACAATTTTCTCAACGAAGTGAAGAAAAATTTAAGTTCTCTTCTGAACTTTACCAAAGAACACGCTTTAATTCTAATTTCCCAAGAGAAAACACAAATCTTCCACGTCAATTTTAAGTTCACCAAGACATGAAAAATTTAAATTTCATTTCTAATTTTTTAGTGGCACATATGAACAGTTATACTATGATTATGAATATTTTCTATGAAGGTAAAAAGTTCTAGTTCAATTTAAAATTTTATCAACGAAGTGAAGAAAAATTCAAGTTCTCTTTTGAATTTTACCAAAGAACACGCTACAATTCTATATTCTCCAGAGAAAATAAAAAGCTTTCACTTCAGTTTTAAGTTCACCGAGACATAAAAAATTTAAAGTTCAATTCTAATTTTTCGGTGGAAGATAGAAAAAGCAATACCATGATTGTGAATATTTTCTATGAAGGTAAAAAGTTCTAGTTCATTTTTAAATTTTCTCAACGAAGTGAAGAAACGTTCAAGTTCTCTTCTGAATTTTACCAAAGAACACGCTACAATTCTAATTTCTCCAGAGAAAACAAAAATCTTCCACTTCAGTTCTTTATTTCACAAAGACATAAAGAAATTTAAAGTTCAATTCTAATTTTTCGGTGGCAGATAGGAAAAGTAATACCATACTTGTGAATATTTTCATGGAAGATAAAAAGTTCTAGTTCAATTTAAAATTTTCTCAACGAAGTCAAGGAAAGTTCAAGTTCTCTTCTGAATTTTACCAAAGAACACAATTCAATTCTAATTTCTCCAGAGAAAACAAAAATCTTCCACGTCAGTTTTAATTTCACAAAGACATAAAGAAATTTAAAGTTCAATTCTAATTTTTCGTTGGAAGATAGAAAAAGTAAAACCGTAATTGTTAATATTTTACTTGCCGATGAAAAGTTATTATTCAATTTAAAATTTACTCAATAAGGTGACAGAGAGTTCCTGATCTGTTCTGAATTTTACCTAAGAAAACACTACAAGTAGAATTTCTCCAGATACCTTAAAAAAATTCAAAGTCAGTTCTTTATTTCACAAAGATATAAAGAAATTTAAAGTTCAATTCTAATTTTTCGGTTGAAGATAGGAAAAGTAAGCCAAGATTTATTAATATGTACATTTCATATAAAAAGTTATTGTACAATTAAAAATTTTCTCATCAAGGTCAAGAAAAATTCCTTCTCTCTTCTGAACTTTACTTAAGAACATACGTCAATATTAATTTCCACAGATACAAAAAAATTACTAAACGTCAGTTTTTATTTCACAAAGACATAAAGAAATTTAAAGTTCAATTCTAATTTTTCAGTGTCAGATAGGAAAAGTTATACTATGATTTTGATTATTTTCTATGAAGGTAAAAAGTTCTAGTTCAATTTTAAATTTTCTCAACGAAGTCAAGGAAAGTTCAAGTTCTCTTCGGAATTTTACCAAAGAACACGCTACAATTCTAATTTCTCCAGAGAAAAAAAAAATCTTCCACTTCAGTTCTTTATTTCACAAAGACATAAATAATTTTAAAGATCGATTCTAATTTTTCGGTGGAAGATAGAAAAAGTAATACCATACTTGTGAATATTTTCATGGAAGATAAAAAGTTCTAGTTCAATTTAAAATTTTCTCAACGAAGTCAAGGAGAGTTCAAGTTCTCTTCTGAATTTTACCAAAGAACACGCTTCAATTCTAATTTCTCCAGAGAAAACATAAATCTTCCACGTCAGGTTTAAGTTCACCAAGACATGAAAAATTTATAGTTCAATTCTAATTTTTCGGTGGCAGATAGGAAAAGCAATATAATACTTGTGAAATATTTTCTATGAAGATAAAAAGTTCTAGTTCAATTTTAATTTTCTCAACGAAATGAAGAAAAGTTCAAGTTCTCCTCTGAATTTTACCAAAGAACACACTTTAATTCTAATTTCTCCAGAGAAAACAAAAATCTTCCACGTCAGTTTTTATAGTTCACAAAGACATAAAGAAATTTAAAGTTTAATTCTAATTTTTCGATGGCAGACAGGAAAAGTTATACTATGATTTTGATTATTTTCATGGAAGGTAAAAAGTTATAGTTCATTTTTAAATTTTCTCAAAGAAGTCAAGGAAAATTCAAGTTCTCTTCTGAATTTTACCAAAGAACACACTACAATTCTAATTTCTCCAGAGACAACAAAAATCTTCCACTTCAGTTCTTTAATTTCACCAAGAAATAAAGAAATTTAAAGTTCAATTCTAATTTTTCGGTGGCAGATAGGAAAAGTTATACTATGATTTTGATTATTTTCTATGAAGGTAAAAAGTTCTAGTTCATTTTTTAATTTTCTCAACGAAGTGAAGAAAAGTTCAAGTTCTCTTCTGAATTTTACCAAAGAATACACTTCAATTCTAATTTAGCCAGAGAAAATAAAAATCTTCCATTTGAGTTGTTAAGTTCACCATGATATAAAAAATTTAAAGCTCAATTCTAATTTTTCGATGGTAGATAGGAAAAGCAATACCGTACTTGTGAAATGTTTTCACGGAGGATAACAAGTACTAGTTCAAATATAAATTTTCTCAACGAATTAAAGGAAAGCTCAAGTTTTCTACTTCGGAGTTTTACCACAGAACACATTACAATTCTAATTTCTCCAGAGAAAATAAAAATCTTCCGGTCCAGTTGTTTATTTCACAATGACATAAAGAAATTTAAAGTTCAATTCTAAATTTTTCAGTGGTAGATAAAAAAAGTAATACCACACTTGTGAATATTTTCCCAGAAGATAAAAAGTTCTAGTTCTATTTTAAATTTTCTCAACGAAGTGAAGAAAAATTCAAGTTCTCTTTTGAATTCTATCAAAGAACACACTACAATCCTCATTTCGTCACAGAAAATAAAAATCTTACAATTCAGTTCTCTATTCCACAAAGACATGAAGAAATTTAAAGTTCAATTCTAAATTTTTCGGTGGAAGATAGAAAAGTAATACCATACTTGTGAATATTTTCCCGGAAGATAAAAAGTTATAGTTCAATTTAAAATTTTCTCAACGAAGTGAAGAAAAAGTTCAAGTTCTCCTCTGAATTTTACCAAAAAACACATTTCAATTCTAATTTCTCCAGATAAAACAAAATCTTCCACATCAATTCTTTATTTCACAAAGGCATAAGGAAATTTAAAGTTAAATTCTAAATTTTTCGGTGAAGGATAGAAAAAGTAATACCATACTTATGAATATTTTCACAGAAGATAATTATAATACATGTGAATATTTTCACGGAAGATAAAAAGTTCTAGTTCAATTTAAAATTGTCTCAACGAAGTCAAGGAAAGTTCAAGTTCTCTACTGAATTTTACCAAAGAACACGATACAATTCTAAGTTCACCAGAGAAAACAAAATCTTCCACTTCAGTTCTTTATTTCACAAAGACATATAGAAATTTGAAATTCAATTCTAATTTCTCGATGGAATATAGAAAGATTAATAACATACTTGAGAATATTTTCACAGAGGATAAATACCATACATGTAAATATTTTTCCGGAAGATATAAAGTTCTAATTCAATTTTAAATTTTCACAATAAAGTGAAGAAAAGCTCAAGTTCTCTTCTGAATGTTCTTAAAGAAGTGAAAAAAGTTTGCTCAATTCTGAATTTTACCAATGAAAATGAAAAAGCTCCCACTTCAGTTCTTAATTTCTCAAAGACATAAAACATTCAAAGTTCTCTTCTAATTTTTCCAAGAAAATAAAAAGGTTCCATTTCAGTTCAGGTTTTTCCTCAAAGAGATAAAAAATTTAAAGTCCTATTCTAATTTTAAATTAAATTTTACCTGCTTTGTCTTATGGATTTACCCCTCAAATTTTTAAATTAGAAAATGAGGGACTTGTTCTATTATTAAAGACAATCGTTCAAACTCGTTCATCTAACCTCCAAAACAATAGGTTCGGTTATGAATAAATAAATATTAATAAATAAATAGAAACATTTCTACATGTTTAAGTTAGGTTAGGTTAACTTATCATGAGCTCTCATGATAAGTTAACCTAACCTTTTCTGGCGAGTATGGTTAGGTTAGGTTAGGCTAGATTAAGTTAGGTTAGTTTAGGTTAAGTTAAGTTAGGTTAGCCCACGTACGCGTCACTTAGGTTAGCTTAGGTTAGGTGAGAGACAGGCAAAAAGTTAGGTTTATGATTAGGTTAGGTTAGGTTAGATTAAGTTAGCTTAGATTAAGTTAGGTTAGGTTAAGTCAGGTTAGGCTTGGCTAGCCTACGTACGCGCACGTACGTAGCCTAACCAAACCTAACCTAACCTAACCTAACTTAATCTAACCAACATTAATCTAACCTAACCTGACCTAATAAAAAACCTAACTTTTTGCCGGTCTCTTTCCGAACGTAAACTAAACTAAGTGACACATATGTGGGCTAACCTAACTTAGCCTAACCTAATCTAACCTAACTAAATCTAGCCTAACCTAACCTAACCATACTCGCCGGGAAAGGTTAGGTTAACTTATCATGAGAGCTCATGACAAGTTAATCTAACCTAACTTAAACATGTAGAAATGTTTCTATTTATTTATTAATATTTATTTATTCATAACCGAACCTATTGTTTTGGAGGTTAGATGAACGAGTTTGAACGATTGTCTTTAATAATAGAACAAGTCCCTCATTTTCTAATTTAAAAATTTGAGGGGTAAATCCATAAGACAAAGCAGGTAAAATTTAATTTAAAATTAGAATAGGACTTTAAATTTTTCACTCTTTGAGGAAAAACCTGAACTGAAATTGAACCTTTTCATTTTCTTGTAAAAATTAGAAGAGAACTTTGATTTTTTCATTTCTTTGAGAAATTAAGAACTGAAGTTGAAGCTTTTTCATTTCTATTGGTAAAATTCAGAATTGGGCTAACTTTTTCACTGCTTTAAGAACATTCAGAAGAGAACTTGAGCTTTTCTTCACTTCGTTGTGAAAATTTAAAATTGAACTAGAATTTTATATCTTCCGGGAAAATATTTACATGTATGTTATTTATCCTCTATGAAAATATTCTCAAGTATGGTATTACTTTTTCTATCTTCCATCGAAAAATTAGAATTGAACTTTAAATTTCTTTATGTCTTTTTGAAATAAAGAACTGAAGTGGAAGGTTTTTGTTTTCTCTAGGGAAATTAGAATTGAAGCTTGGTAATTTGTAAAAATCAGTAGTGACCTTAATCTTTCCTTGACTTCGTTGATCAAATTTAAAAATTAACTCGAACTTTTTATCTTACGTGAAAATATTTACCTTGATGATAATTATAGTCGTATATAAGATTCTCTATTAAGATAATAATTTTTATATACCTAAAAGACATAATTAGAATATAAATTTAAATTTACTTATGCCTTTGTGAAGTTCGGTAATTAAGTGGTCGATTTTGTTTTCCCTTGAGGCATTCTACTTTTAGTTTGTTCGTTGTTAGAGTTCAGAAGAGAACTTGAACTTTTCTTGACTTCTTTTAGAAATTTTTAAATTGAAATAGAACTTTTTGATATTACAGGAAAATATTCAAAAGTATGTTATTAATTTTTATATCTTCCACAGAAAAATTTAGAATTTAACTTTAAATTTCTTTATGTCTTTGTGAAATAAAGAACTGAAGTGGAAGATTTTTGTTTTCTCTGGAGAAATTAGAATTGAAGTGTGTTCTTTGGTAAAATTCAGAAGAGAACTTGAACTTTCCTTCACTTCGTTGAGAAAATTTTAAATTGAACTAGAACTTTTTATCTTC